>NW_027141699.1:600000-855000 GCF_036365525.1 Heterodontus francisci
CTGACTCATACATACACACAGAGAGCAGGAAAGGACCAATTCTATCCCTGATCTGTCTCACTCCCACCCGATGTGGTAATGACCCCCACGTACACACAGAGAGCAGGAAAGGACTATTCTCTCCCTGATCTGTGTCATTCCCACATAGTGTGGTACAGACACAGCAAGAAATTTCTATTTCTCTCCCTGGCCTGTGCCAATCCAACATGTTGTGTTAATGACCCCCACACACAGAGCAGGAGATTTCCATCTCTCTCCCTCGCCTGTGCTAATCCAACAAGGTATGTTCCAAGTGCAAGTAACGATCAGCCTCTGCTTAAAATTGCTGTCCGTCTATCCCTGATCTGTGTTACTTCCACACAGTGTGGTACTGACCCAACAAACAGAGCAGGAAAGGACTAATTCTCTCCCTCATCTGTGTTAATCCAACATGATGTTTTCCTGAACCATATCAAAGTGCAAGTAATGATCAGCCTCTGCTTAAAATTGTTGACTGTCTGTTGTACAAATCAGGTAAGGTTTCAATGGTTTCTGTTTCCACAGACTCAAAGAATCATACAGCACGGAGGAGGCTATTTGGCCCATCGTGTCTGTGCATGCTGTTTGAAGGAGCAATCCAATTTGTCCCTCTCCTCTACACAATTACCACTTCGCTGAAAATCTCCCCTGATACTATTGAATCAATTCTCTTTTCTAAATTTATTATTGAATCTGCTTCACCACTCTTTCAGGTTGTGAATTCCGGTTTATAATAGATCAATGCATTTTTGTTGGCCCATCACTTTAAAATGTGTCCTCTGGTTACTGAAAGTACTTCCAATGAAACCAAATTCTCTGTCTTTACTCCACCAAATACTGTTCAAGATTTTGCATATCTCTATTCAATCTCCATTTCACATTCCTGCTCGAAAGAGAACAATTCCAGTTTACAGTCAAGGGACACGAGATAGAGGGGAGGGGGTAGACTTCAGCTCGGACTCAAACACAAAACACCATCACCTCCACATTCCCCTCCTCCGAGCCAAATACCATCTAGACTTGGACAGAAATCACCATTCCTTCATCATCACTGGGTTAAAAGCCTGAAATCCTTTCTGTAACAGCATTGTGGGAACACCTTCACCACACGGACTGCAGTGGTTCAGGATGAAGGCCCATCATTTCCTCATGGTAACCAGGCATGGGGAAGTAATGCCAGCCTTGTCAGTATCACTCATACCTTGAGAACAAATAGACAGGAAATAAAATGTTAATAAAATCAATGTGTTTGTAACTGACTGATTGAAGTGATCAAAAAGAGAGACGTCATAACCCAATATAGCAAATTGTCAACACAATTCATCTCACCTGGCCCTTGTGTTTGCCTTTCTTCTGTTATCTGTGTGAGGATACAAGTAACAATGAGCTGCTGGCTCAAGAACTGCTGGACATCAATTGTACACACGAAATAAGGACTCAATGGATTCTGTTACCATAGAATCGGAGAATCACAAAGCATGGAAGCAGTCCATTGGCCCATCGTGCCTGTGCCATCTTTGAAAGAGCTTTTTATTTTGCCCCTCTTTCCTCCTCTTTTCCCAAAGCCCTGCAAATCCCCCTCTGCAGCATTTATCCAGTTCCCCTTTGAAACTTGCTCTTGAATCTACTTCCAGCACATCTTCAGGCCGTGTATTCCAGATTAAAGCAACTCACTGTATAAAAAAATGTTTTCCTTATGGCACCTCTGCATCTTTTGCCAAGTATTTTGAGTCTTGTTATCGGTCCTTTTCCCAAAGGAAACAGTTTACCCTTACTCTGTCAAAACCGCACATAATTGTGATCTGTTCCATTAAATTCCCCCCTTTACCTGATCTACTCTGATTCCTGTTTCTGTAGTCTCCCCATGTTCCTGAACTCCCACATTCCTGGACCATTCCAGTAAATCTCCTCTGCACCTTCTCCAACATTCTGACATCCTTTCTAATAAGTAATGCTCAGAATTGGACACAATTCCTGAACTGAGACCTAAACAGTGATTTACAAAGTTTCAGTTAACTTCCTTCCTTTTGCACGCTATGCCTCTATTTATAAAGCTCGATATCCTGGATGTGTTTTTAGTAATTTTAACGACTTGTTCTGCTATATTCAAAGACATCTGTTCATGCACCCAATTTAAAATTGCCCCGTTTCATTTACATTGCCTCACCTTATTCTTCCTCCCTTACCCCATGTCTGCACTAAATTTCATCTGCTTCATTTCCTCATTTCATCGGTCTCCCTGAATCCTTCTAATATCATCCTCTTTTTTTTTGCATTTCCGAGTTTCTGTCACCTGAGTACAT
The DNA here is from genome assembly GCF_036365525.1 of Heterodontus francisci. Taxonomy (NCBI): domain Eukaryota; kingdom Metazoa; phylum Chordata; class Chondrichthyes; order Heterodontiformes; family Heterodontidae; genus Heterodontus; species Heterodontus francisci. The sequence continues at coordinate 602,322 of NW_027141699.1, forward strand.
TGAAATTATGCCTTTTATAGATAAGTAAATGTCACACACAAACACAATACACGGATATATATTTATGTATGTTTCTATCAAGAAGCAATGGCCCGAATACCGACCATTGGGGACCATCACTGTATAATCTCCATCACTGTCTTAGCAACAATAGATCACCACTTCCCTCTGTATTCTGTTCCTTAGCCAATGTCATATCCACACTGTCACTGCCTCTTGAATCCATGAGGTTCAGACTTCCTAACAAATCTATTAAATGGCATTTGATTCCACGACTTTTGATTGTTCATATACAAAGTAGCAACCATGCTATCCGCAGCAACACTCTCCATTACTGCATCAAAGAATTTGATCAAGTTTTTCAGACATGATTTGCCACTAATTTATCTTCTGGACTTTCTTGTCATTTATAAACTCATGCTATTTAAACCACAATTATCTTGTCCCAGATTACAGACTCTACAAGCTTCCCCAACATTTCAGTGAGGTTAGACTGATGGGTCAGTATTCCAGGGTGTAGTCTATCACTACTGTTTTGAACAGGGTGTAGAATTTGCAACACTTCAGTCCTCTGACATCACTGCCATATCCAAGGAGGATTGGACGATTCGGGCCAGTGGCTCCGCTATTTCCAACATTCCTTCCCTCAGCAACCCTCATACATCCCATCAAGACTGGATAATTGTTTATTGTGGTACAGAAAGTGTTGGATTGAAAGGTGTTGACTGAACTTGTTTGTTCAGTGACTGTAATTAATGTAAGTCCCTAATTGTGCCATTGGAGGGTTTCCCACTTCTATTAATACAGGACTCCTTCCAATGTGTTATCCCATAGTATCAGCAGGAGCCTCCACCGCGCCCACCCCCACCTCCATCCCTCTCACCGGCACTGACAGGGATAAGTGGCTCCAGAGAGAGGGAGAGGATAGATCAGAATCTGAGAACAATCGATTGGAATGTTACAACAATGGGTCAGAATCTGAGAACAATCGATTGGAATGTGACAACAATGGAGAGGAGTTTCTCGTGGGTGTCTGACTTTCTTTCTACAAATTATCATCGGCTTTCTTTACAATATCGGATCTATTACGCGCTTTTGACTATTCAAACGATTTACTATCCGGTCCTCAGTATTGTTGGTGTCCCTGGTAAGTCTCTCTCGACCCAGCTATTAATGTTATAACCCATGTTTAACTTCAGTACTGTTCTTGTCAATTACTCTGCCCTTCTTGCGAATATTATTGTTCCTGGTCAACCTCTGTATCCAGCTATTAGAACTATAGATCATGTTTCACTGCATTGCTGTTCCTTTTACTTAAATATTGGGAAGACTAAATCCACTGCCATCGGTTTCTGTCACAAATTCTGTCCCTGTCCACCGACTCTATCACACTCCCTGTCCAACGTCTGAGAACAAACCAGACTTTTCACAACGTCAGCGATCCTTTCATCCTAAGCTAAGTTCCAATTCAATATCCTGTCGATCACTAATCCTGCCTACAGCCACCTCTATAATTTTGTTCATTTCCACATCTCCTTCAGTTCATCTACTTATAGACCCTCAGCCGTGCCTTTCTTAGATCCACACTTGATGATTCCAATGTCTTCCTGGTCATGCTCACAGTAACAAAGCTCGCTAAACTTCAGCTCATTCAGAAATCTACTGGCTGCATCACAGCTCACACCCAGTCCAGATCACCCATCACCCCTGTACTCACTCACATAACCTACCTCCCAGTCTGGCAATGCCACAATTTTAATATAATCATACTTGGATTAAAAGCTCTAAATGGCCTCAACCTTCCAATTATCCCCATTCCCCTGTCCGTTTCCCATATTCCTTCCATTTGTTCTATTTGAAGTGTTTGTCATTTCTCGTTTTGAAGTGAATTTCTTTAGCTATGGATCTGTCTCTGACTCTGATTTGGTCTCAGTACTATCACTGGTGCTGGTGCAGTGGAATCCACACTGATGGGCAGTTCTGGTGTGGCCGACACAGTTCTCATGCTGGACAGGGCACGAGTCCAAGAGTACCCTGCATGGACTGGCAGACTGAACAGGGGTCTGGATGGCATATCAACAACCTGTTCCAGCAGCTTGGAAACTTGGCCAATGCATGTTCACTGACCGCCTGTGTTAGTCACTGTCAGTTAAGCATCCATTCAGCTGGCACAAGGAATCCCCTCTGGGGTTATTTAAAAGGACCGAGCATCCAACTTGCAGGTGAGGGCATTTGACTTACTTTTGCTATTGTAAAGTTAGTGGAGGTGCTGTGGATGGTTTTCTGGAGTTTGTGTTGTGAGCTGCTGCAGACATTCAGAGAGGACAGAGGATTTAGTGATCCAACTCTAGACGAGGTATCGGGACTGTAGTTACAGTTTCTCTGGGTCTGTAACATGATCAACAAATGGAGCAGAGGCTGCAGAGAGGGAAAACTCTGGATGGGAACCAAATGAGGTCAGTGGAGAGTTAGGATGTATGAAGGAAAGCCTGTAAGGAACGAGATAATGAAGTCAGCGTGACTAAGGGAAAGAGTAGGCAGGGAGCAGATGATGAAAGCAAAGGGACTGGTGGTCTGAGGTGTACTTGTTTTAATGCAAGACGTGTAGTAGGTAAGGCAGACGAGCTTAGGGCCTGCATTAGTACCTGGAAGTATGATGTGATTGCGATTACTGAGACTTGGTTAAGGGAAGGGCATGATTGGCAACTAAATATCCCAGGATACCGAAGCTTCAGGCGTGATAGAGAGGGAGGTAAAAGGGGTGGAGGAGTTGCATTACTGGTCAAAGAGGATATCACAGCTGTGCTGAAGGAAGGCACTATGGAGGACTCGAGTTGTGAGGGAATATGGGCAGAACTCAGAAATAGGAAGGGTGTGGTAACAATGTTGGGGCTGCACCACAGGCCTCCCAACAGCGAGCGTGAGATAGAGGTACAAATATGTAAACAGATTATGGAAAGCTGTAGGAGCAACAGGGTGGTGGTGACAGGAGATTTTAATTTTAGAACATAGAACATTACAGCGCAGTACAGGCCCTTCAGCCTTCGATGTTGCGTCGACCTGTGAAACCATCTGACCTACACTATTCCATTTTCATCCATATGTCTATCCAATGACCACTTAAATGCCCTTAAAGTTGGCGAGTCTACTACTGTTGCAGGCAGGGCGTTCCACGCCCCTACTACTCTCTGTGCAAAGAAACTACCTCTGACATCTGTCCTATATCTATCACCCCTCAACTTAAAGCCATGTCCCCTCGTGTTTGCCATCACCATCCGAGGAAAAAGGCTCTCACTATCCACCCTATCTAACCCTCTGATTATCTTATATGTCTCTATTAAGTCACCTCTTCTCCTCCTTCTCTCTAACGAAAACAACCTCAAGTCCCTCAGCCTTTCCTCGTAAGACCTTCCTTCCATACCAGGCAACATCCTCGTAAATCTCCTCTGCACCTTTTCCAAAGCTTCCACATCCTTCCTACAATGTGGAGACCAGAACTGCACGCAATACTCCAGGTGTGGTCTCACCAGAGTTTTGTACAGCTGCAGCATGACCTCGTGGCTCCTAAACTCGATCCCCCTACTAATAAAAGCTAACACACCATATGCCTTCTTAACAGCTCTATTAACCTGGGTGGCAACTTTCAGGGATTTATGTACCTCGAAACCAAGATCTCTCTGCTCATCTACACTACCAAGAATCTTCCCATTAGCCCAGTATTCTGCAATCCTGTTACTCCTTCCGAAGTGAATCACCTCACACGTTTCCGCATTAAACTCAATTTGCCATCTCTCAGCCCAGCTCTGCTGCCTATCTATGTCCCTCTGTAACCTACAACATCCTTCGGCACTATCCACAACTCCACCGACCTTCGTGTCATCCGCAAATTTACCAACCCACCCTTCTATACCCTCATCCAGGTCATTTATAAAAATGACAAACAGCAGTGGCCCCAAAACAGATCCTTGCGGTACACCACAAGAAACTATACTCCAGGATGAACATTTACCATCAACCACCACCCTCTGTCTTCTTTCAGCTAGCCAATTTCTGATCCAAAGCACTAATTCACCTTCAATCCCATACTTCTGTATTTTCTGCAATAGCCTACCGTGGGGAACTTTATCAAACGCCTTACTGAAATCCATATAGACCACATCCACGGCTTTACCCTCATCCACCTGTTTGGTCACCTTCTCGAAAAACTCAATAAGGTTTGTGAGGCCCGACCTACACTTCACAAAACCGTGCTGACTATCTCTAATGAACTTATTCTTTTCAAGATGATTATAAATCCTATCTCTTATAACCTTTTCCAACATTTTACCCACAACCGAAGTAAGACTCACAGGTCTATAATTACCAGGGCTGTCTCTACTCCCCTTCTTGAACAAGGGGACAACATTTGCTATCCTCCAGTCTTCCGGCACTATTCCTGTCGACAATGACGACATAAAGATCAAGGACAAAGGCTCTGCAATCTCCTCCCTAGCTTCCCAGAGAATCCGAGGATAAATCCCATCTGGCCCAGGGGACTTATCTATTTTCACACTTTCCAAAATTGCTAACACCTCCTCCTTGTGAACCTCAATCCCATCTCGTCTAGTAGCCTGAATCTCAGTATTCTCCTCAACAACATTTTCTTTCTCGACTGTAAATACTGACGCAAAATATTCATTTATAACTTCCCCTATCTCCTCTGATTCCACACACAACTTCCCACTACTATCCTTGATTGGCCCTAATCTAACTCTAGTCATTCTTTTATTCCTGATATACCTATAGAAAGCCTTAGGGTTTTCCTTAATCCTATCCGCCAATGACTTCTCGTGTCCTCTCCTTGCTCTTCTTAGCTCTCCTTTTAGATCCTTCCTGGCTGGCTTGGAACTCTCAAGCGCCCTAACTGAGCCTTCACGTCTCATCCTAACATAAGCCTTCTTCTTCCTTTTGACAAGCGCTTCAACTTCTTTAGGAAACCACGGCTCCCTCGCTCGACAACTTCCTCCCTGCCTCACAGGTACATATTTATCAAGGACACGCATTAGCTGCTCCTTGAATAAGCTCCACATTTCGATTGTGCCCATCCCCTGCAGTTTCCTTCCCCATCCTACGCATCCTAAATCTTGCCTAATAGCATCATAATTTCCTTTCCCCCCGCTATAATTCTTGCCCTGCGGTATACACCTGTCCCTGCCCATCGCTAAGGTAAACCTAACCGAATTGTGATCACTATCACGAAAGTGCTCACCTACATCTAAATCTAACACCTGGCCGGGTTCATTACCCAGTACCAAATCCAATGTGGCATCGCCCCGGTTGGTCTGTCCACATACTGTGTCAGAAAACCCTCCTGCACACACTGGACAAAAACTGACCCATCTAAAGTACTCGAACTATAGTATTTCCAGTCAATATTTGGAATGTTAAAGTCCCCCATAACCACTACCCTGTTACTCTCGCTCCTGTCAAGAATCCTCTTTGCTATTCTTTCCTCTACATCTCTGGAACTATTTGGAGGTCTATAGAAAACTCCCAACAGGGTGACCTCTCCTCTCCTGTTTCTAACCTCGGCCCAGACTACCTCAGTAGACGAGGCCTCAAACGTCCTTTCTGCCACTGTAATACTTTCCTTGATTAACAATGCCACACACCCGCCCTCTTATACCATCTTCTCTGTTCTTAGTGAAACATCTAAATCCCGGATCCCGCAACATCCATTCCTGTCCCTGCTCTACCCATGTCTCTGAAATGGCCACAGCATTGAGTGGGATTCACTTGATGTTAGAGGTCTAGATGGAGCAGAATTTGTAAGGAGCATCCAGGAGGGTTTTCTAGAGCAGGATGTAAATAATCCAACTCGGGAAGGGGCCATACTGGACCTGGTGTTGGGGAATGAGCCAGGCCAGGTGGTTGACGCTTCAGTAGGGGACTACTTTGGGAATAGTGATCACAATTCTGTAAGTTTTAGAATACTCATGGGCAAAGACAAGAGTGGTCCAAAAGGAAGAGTGCTAAATTGGGGGAATGCCAACTATACCAAAATTCGGCAGGAGCTGGGGAATGTAAATTGGGAGCAGCTGTTTGAAGGTAAACCCACATTTGATATGTGGGAGGCTTTTAAAGAGAGGTTGATTAGCGTGCAGGAGAGACATGTTCTTGTGGAAATGAGGGGTAGAAATGGCAAGATTAGGGAACCATGGAGGACAGGTGAAATTGTGAGACTAGCTAAGAGGAAAAAGGAAGCATACATAAGGTCTAGGCGGCTGAAGAAAGACGAAGCTTTGAAAGAATATCGGGATTGTAGGCGCAATCTGAAACGAGGAATTAAGAGGGCTAAAAGGGGTCATGAAATATCTTTAGCAAACAAGGTTAAGGAAAATTCCAAAGCCTTTTATTCATATATAAGGAGCAAGAGGGTAACTAGAGAAAGGATTGGCCCACTCAAGGACAAAGGAGGAAAGTTATGCGTGGAGTCAGAGAAAATGGGTGAGATTAAAAACGAGTACTTTGCATCGGTATTCACGGAGGAGAGGGACATGACAGATGTTGAGGTTAGGGACAGGTGTTTGATTACTCTAGGTCAAGTCGGCATAAGGAGGGAGGAAGTGTTGGGTATTCGAAAAGGCATTAAGGTGGACAAGTCCCCAGGTCCGGATGGGATCTATCCCAGGTTACTGTGGGAAGCGAGAGAGGAAATAGTTGGGGCCTTAACAGATATGGAGACGTGTGACCAGTGGTGTTCCACAGGGATCTGTGCTGGGACCACTGTTGTTTGTGATATACATAAATGATTTGGAGGAAAGTATAGGTGGTCTGATTAGCAAGTTTGCAGACGACACTAAGATTGGTGGAGTAGCAGATAGTGAAGGGGACTGTCAGAGAAGACAGCAGAATATAGATAGACTGGAGAGTAGGGCAGAGAAATGGCAGATGGAGTTCAATCAGGGCAAATGCGAGGTGATGCATTTTGGAAGATCCAATTCAAGAGTGAACTATACAGTAAATGGAAAAGTCCTGGGGAAAATTGATGTGCAGAGAGATTTGGGTGTTCAGGTCCATTGTTCCCTGAAGGTGGCAATGCAGGTCAATACAGTGGTCAAGAAGGCATACGGCATGCTTTCCTTCATCGGACGGGGTATTGAGTACAAGAGTTGGCAGGTCATGCTACAGTTGTATAGGACTTTGGTTCGGCCACATTTGGAATATTGCGTGCAGTTCTGGTCGCCACATTACCAAAAGGATGTGGATGCTTTGAAGAGGGCGCAGAGGAGGTTCACCAGGATGTTGCCTGGTATGGAGGGCGCTAGCTATGAAGAGTGGTTGAGTATATTAGGATTATTTTCATTCGAAAGACGGAGTTTGAGGGGGGACCTGATTGAGGTGTACAAAATCATGAGAGGTATAGACAGGGTGGATAGCAAGAAGCTTTTTCCCAGAGTGGGGGATTCAATTACAAGGGGACACAAGTTCAAAGTGAGAGGGGAAAAGTTTAGGGGGGATATGCGTGGAAAGTTCTTTACGCAGACGGTGGTGGGTGCATGGAATGCATTGCCAGCAGAGGTGGTGGACGCGGGCACGATAACGTCTTTTCAGATTTATCTAGACAGATACATGAATGGGCAGCAAGAAAAGAGATACAGACCCTTGGAAAATAGGCAACAGGTTTAGATAGAGGATTTGGATCAGCGTAGGCTTGGAGGGCCGAAGGGCCTGTTCCTGTGCTGTAATTTTCTTTGTTCTTTGTTCTTTGTCAAGAGGGTGGGGGCTTTCCGCTACCCACCCCGGGTTTCCCAAGAGCACTTTTCCTACCTGCACCTAACCCAGGAGCAGTGTGTGAGGTGACTCTGATTCAATAAGGAGGTGGTCACATAGCAGTGCCCCCTCCTGTAACACGACCTGGAGCCTCACACCAGGGTGAGGACGGAGCTGTCCATAGCCGTTAAGGTCACAGTTTCATTGAACTTCTATGTATCTGGATCTTCCCAGGCAGCAGCGTGTGACGTATCCATTGTCTATCTCTATGCTGTCCAATGATGTATCTGCTGGTTAATGGAGGCCATCTATGTCGGGTGAGGTGAATATATAATTTTCACCTCCGCAGGGTGAAGCAGGGTGAGAGGTCCCGTGGCTTTGTCAGTGTAGCGGGATTCCTGCTGGTGGATGTGGCTCTGCGCGGCCCGAATGTCAACGGGGAGAGGTACAGGAACTGAAAGAACTCTCACTCCATTAATGTACAGTTAATGTGTGAGCATGCCCAGTACATCATGTTGGTCAATGTCCACATCCTGTCAGCAGTCATCACACCTTCATTCTGAAGCAGGCAGCCGGTCCCAACACTTCGGGCCTGTCTGCAGAACCAGAATGTGGCTCCTCGGAGACAATGACTACCTCACTCTGTGCATCACTCCTAATTCTACCCCCAGCATGAATGCCAACAAACCGCATGAAAATAACCCGTGTATAGCGTGAGCAATGGAGTCACCAGGAACATGGTGGAACAGACCATCGGTGTGATGAAGCAATGCTTCCGACGTCTGAACCGCTCGGGGGAGCCCTCCAATACTCACTGGAGCAGGTGTCCAAGTTCATGGTGTTCTGCTGCATCCTTCATATCATCACCATCATGAGGACACAGGCATTGGCACCTAGAATCCGGAGGCTACCTCAGGAGGAGGAGTGAGGGAGGATATTTCCTGGATGCCTTTGAACCGGGCAGGCTGTCGGAGAGACCCTGCTAGAATTTCGGTTCCCACAGGACAACTTCCCTTTCCCACCATGGATCCTCCATTCTCCCCCATTACACCCATCTGAGACGCCCCAACACAGAGTCCTGCAATAAAAAAACACCAACAAAAACCTTTTCATTGACATCTTTATCCAATAACACATCCAATTATACAAACAAAGCTGAACCATTCACCCTTGAATATTCCCTTAGTGCCTGTCTTGTGGATCCCTCGAATTGCCCAGTGCTCCTGCACAGTGTTTCCCCAGTGACTGCAGCATGGCTGGTGGAAGGCTGCTGACTTTCACTGGGGGAGACTGCAGATGGCCTTACAGGACGTCCTCGAGAAGCTCAGCGCCTTGAGGGCACGGATTCAGACTGCACCACCACGACATGGGCAGCAGCAGCCTGGGCTCGCTAATGGGTAACAGCAAGGACATTGGTGGAGTGCCAGTGAAAGGAGAACAAATACTGTCATCCTGAGAGAGGACAGCAGGTTCATACTCCACGGAGACACTGTCACTCCCACGGGGCGACATCTCAGTAATCTCAGTAATCTACTGGATCACAGATTGCTGGACTGTTGTGAGAGCCTGCAACCCCCTTTGTGCAGTGAGATCCACAGCCATGATGACAGCAGTCTGATCCTGCATGGCAGCAAGCAGTCTGAGTTTCCACTGCATCACAGAGACGTTGGGTGTCTGCCACCTGTGCTGCAGTGGAAGCTGAGACATTGTTCACCAGACACTGCATCAAGGCTGGGTCCGCTGGTGCTGTCATGGAGTTAGTGACCACTTCCACAGGGGAAAAAATGGGCTTCAAGCTCTGTGCAATGTCCTGTGCCATGTTGGAGCTGGACTCCTCCATGTTCTTTGATAGTGACAACAGACTGTCTGAAAGGCCTGTAAATGGACAAAGTATCTCATTGTCCATATCCATCATCATTCTCCTGTATGCTGCTCCAGCAAAGTTCATATCTGAGTCCTGTGTATTATAACTCGTTTGTGACATTGCCCACCGGTCATCTGACACATGAACTATCCTTCCCCCTGGCCTGGCTGCAGCTCACTCGTGCTCGGTGACTCACCACGTGTAGATTCTGACTCTTTTCCAGCCTCAAAAGCACACACAGTGTAAGTATTTGATCTGTTGTCTGTGAGTATCAGACCAAGTGATGGGGCTTCACCATCAGTGCTGTGCTGCTGCTCTCTCTCTGTCTCCTGGAGCTGCTGTGACTGGGAAGCTGGCAGTTTTCATTTATCGTTGCAAAGTATAAAGCAGAGTTGGAAGGATGGGGTGAGGGATTGGGGGTGGCATGGAAAGCAGGAGGTCCATGGTCCCACCATCTGCAGCTTGTACATCATCCCAGACAGCAGGATGAGGGGGAGGTGGGAGTTAAGAAGGGACATAAGGCAGGAACATAGCAACAGCCTGAATGCTGTCGGCGAGGCCGGATGCCACGGGCTCTGTGACAGCCAGTCCCATGATGTGGAGAACCATCTCCTCCCTCAGGCTCAGGGGATGAAGATATGCCTGGCCCCCGCTGGTTCACTTCTGCCCCCTGTGATTATGGGCCACCTTGTCCTGTAAGAGAGGGGGTGGAATATCAGTAATTGTGTTTCACAGTGTTTGTGCGATGTGCCTTCCATAGCTCAATAGCTGGTGGTATGTGGAGACAGTGAGATGTGGGTGTGAGTCTGGTATCAGTGGAAGGTGTGTGAGGGTGAGGTGGAGTATGTGAATGTTATGTGTGAGTCCTGAGTGTTAGGGACAGCTGATGGGTTAGTGATGGGGGTGTGGTTCATTGAGCAGTGTGAGAGGTTGAAAGATATTATTGAATCTGCTTCCATATTGTTTTCAGGCAATGAATTCCAGATCCCAACAACTTGCTGTGTAAGAAAATTCTCCTCATTTCACCTCTGGTTCTTTGTCAATTACCTTCAATCTGTGTCTTCTTAATACTGCACTTTCTGACACTGGAAACAGTTTCACATTAATTACCCTATCAAAACCCCTCATGATTTTGAATTCCATATTAAATCTCCTCTTACCCGTCAGTGCTCCAAAGAGAACAATCCCAGCTTTTCCAATTTCTCAACGTAACTGAATTCCCAGATCCCTGGTACCATTCCAGAAAATCACCTCAGTATCTTCACTCAGTCCTTGACATCCTTACCAAACCGTGGTGATCAGAATTGGACGCAATTCTCCAGCTGGGACCGAACCAATGATGTATAAACATCAGCACTTCCTCCTGAGATTTATTACTCTGTATCTCTCTCTCTAACACCAAAGACACTACATGTTACCTTCAAAGATCTGTGTGTGTACACGCCACTTCTCTCTAATCCTTCACCCGCTTTCTAATGGTACCATTGAGTTTATATTGTTTCACCTCATATTTCCTACCCAAATGTCTCATTTCACACTTCACTGTGTTAAATTACATCTGCCATGTTCCTGTCCATTTCACCAGTCAGTCTCTGTCCTCCTGAAGTCTGTTACTATCCTTCAGACTGTTTATTAACATTTCTGAGTTTCCTGCCCTCTGAAAACGTTGACATTATCCTCTCTGTACACAAGCCCATTGCATTAACATACAGCAACATTGATTCCAACAGTAACCCTGCGGAACCCCACTGTGTACATCCCTCCAGACTGATCAACAACCATTCTCTACTACTGTCTGCTTTCTGTCACTGACCTAATTTCCTGCATCCTGGCATTGAAAATAAAAAAAAGGACTTCCATTTATGTAACGCCTTCATGATCACTGCAAGTCCCAAAGCGATTTACAACCAACGAGTTCCTTTTAACTTTCAGTCAGTCTTGTAAATGCAGGAAAAACACAGTCAATTTCCGCACAGCAAGATCCCACAAGTAGCAGTGTGATCATGATCAGATCTGTTTTTGTGATGTTGAATTGAGGGGCAAATGTTGACCAGGACACTGGGAATAATTCCCCTGACCTTCAAAATAATTCCATGGGATCTTTACATCCACCTGAGTGGGCAACACGGGGCCTGGCTTTACCTTTTAATTGATAAGGCGGCACCTCTGACAGTGAAACACTCCCTCAGTACTGCACTGCAGTGTCAGCCTTGATTCTTGTGATCAAGTCCTGCAGTGACACTTGATCCTCGAAGCTTGTGATTGAAAGGGGAGAAATCGACAAACTGAGCCACTGCTGACATTGGTCCTTTAATCCCATGTGTTTCTAATTTGGGAACACGGCTGTTATGTGGTAATTTATTAAACAGCTGCTGAAAGGATAGGAATATTGGGAAAGTACAGGCTGGAACAATCATAGAATCATAGAATAGCACAGCCCTGAATTATGTCATTCGGCCCATCAAGTCAGTGCTGAACCCTTTCAAAGAACAATCCAGTTAGTCCCACTCCCTGACTCTTTCACCATATCCGAACAGTTTTTCTTCTTCAGATATTTATCCAATTCCCTTTTGGGATCTACCATTGAATCTGTATCCATCAGTCTATAAGACAGTGCATCCCAAATCCAAACCACTCAGAAACAAAAATTCTCATGTCTGCTTCTTTTACCAATCGCCTTAAATCTGTGTCTCTGGTTAGTGACCCCTTGGACATTGGAAACAGTTTCTCTTTATTTAATTTATCTAAACCCTTCGTAATGTTAAACAGCTCAATCAAATCTCCTCTGAAAGTTCTCTGCTCGAAGCAGAACAACCCCAGCTGCATAACTGTCATTCCTCATGCCTGCACAAATTCTCGTAAAACAGTCTGTACCCTCTCCGAAGGCTTCATGTCCTTCCTAAAGTGTGGTTCCCAGTATTCGACACAAGACTTCAGGTGCAGCTGAACTAGTATTTTATATATGTTTCACATAATGTCCTTGCGTTTGCTTTTTTTGCCTCTATTTATAAAACCGAGGATCCCATATATTTATTAACGGTTTGGCTACAAAGATTTGTGCACAAATACTCCAGGTGTCTCTGTTATTTCACCACCTTTATAGTTATACCATTTAACTTGTATTGTCTCTCCTCATTCCTCCTTTCAAAATGTATTACCTCACACATCTGCAATGCCAATTAAATATTGAGAAGATTGAAGCCATTGCTTTCTATCTCTGCTTCAAATATTTCCTAGCTACACACTCGATCCCTCTCCTTTGTAAATGTTTGAGACGAAAAGCCAAACTGTTCACACACTTGGTTACATAGTTAACCTTGAGATGCCTTGCGATAAGCTTCTGACCAAATATTCACACCATCAGTAAAATGGCTTATTTCCACCCGCGGTGGAGTTGCATTTCTGGTTAAAAAGGAAAGTAATACAATAGTGAGGAAGGATATGAGATCTGATGATGTGGAGACTGTATGGGTAGAGCTGAGAAACACTCAGGGGCAAAAAACGTTAGTGGGGGTTATATATAAACCCCCAAACTGTGGTGGTGATGTGAGAATGGTCTTAAACAGGAAATTAGAGATGCATGCGATAAAGCAACATCTGTAATTATGGTGACTTAAATCTGCATATAGATTGGTCAAATGAAATTTGTCACAATAACGTAGAAGAGAAATTACTTCAGGGTATACGGGATGGTTTTCTGGACTAATATGTTGAGGAACCAACTAGAGAACAGGCCATCCCAGACTGGGTCCTGTGTAAAGAGAGAGGAATAATTGGCAATCTAGTTGTGTGAAATCCCTTGAGGTTGAGCGACCATAATATAATCTAATTTGTCATGAAGAAAGCCAACAGTGACGTCAGAGGAGAGCTGCAAGCTGATTGGTTGGGTGAGTAGCAGCTATTAGTGCATGTAGATATCTTTAAAAAAGTGAAAAGATTATTTTTGTGGGAAAAGAACTCTGGTGATAAGGTGAGTACTGCTGAAGTGTTTCTTTTTTTAATTCAGTGTAGTTTATTAAGAATCTTGGATTGAAGTGGGTAGAAAAAGGCCCCTCATGTAATTAGTATTTTTTTTAAATTAAGGGTGTAACTAATTAGTCTAAGGGTAGGTCATGACAGGAGAGTTCAGCCCCGTGATCTGCTCCTCCTGCCCTTTGTGGGGAATCAGGGATGCTTCCAGTGTCCCTAGTGAGCATGTGTGCAGGAAGTGGATCCATGTGCAACTACTGGCGACCCGCATTATGGAGATGGAGCTGCAGGTGAATTCACTGTGGAGCATCCATAATGCTGAAGAAGTCGTGGATAACATGTTGAGCGAGGTGGTCACACGGTAGATAATAGCTGCACAGGCAGAAAAGGAATGGGTGACCACCAGACAGAGTAGTAGGCACAGGCAGGTAGTGCAGGAGTCCTCTGTGGCCACCACCTCTCAAACAGATAGACCGCTTGGGATACTGTTGGGGGGGATGACCTCCCAGGGGAAAGCAGCAACAGCCAGACCCATGGGACCACAGAGGGCTCTGCCGCACAGCAGGGCAGGAAAAGGGGTGTAAGAGCCATCGTGATAGGGAATTCAATCGTAAGGGGTGCAGTTAGGCGTTTCTGTGGCCGCAAAAGAGGCACCAGGATGGTATGTTGCCTCCCTGCTGCGAGGGTCAAGGATGTCTCGGAGTGGCCGCAGGAAATTCTGAAAGAAGAGAGTGAGCAGCCAGAGGTCGTGGTCCATATTGGTGCGAAGGACATAGACAGGAAGAGAGATAAGGTCCTGCAAAGTGAATATAGGGAGTTAGGCAGAAGGTTAAATAGTAGAACCTCTAGGGGTGTTCTCAGGATTTGGCCTAACCATCAGCCTCAAGAAAATGAACATCATGGGACAGGATGTCAGAAATGCTCCATCCATCAATATCGGCGGCCACGCTCTGGAAGTGGTTCAAGAGTTCACCAACCTAGGCTCAACTGTCACCAGTTACCTGTCTCTAGATGCACAAATCAACAAGCGCACGGGAAAGGCTTCCACTGCTATGTCCAAACTGGCCAAGAGAGTGTGGCAAAATGGCGCACTGACACGGAACACAAAAGTCCGAGTGTATCAAGCCTGTGTCCTCAGTATCTTGCTCTATGGCAGCGAGGCCTGGACAACGTATGTTAGCCAAGAGCGACGTCTCAATTCAGTCCATCTTCGCTGCCTCCGGAGAATACTTGGCATCAGGTGGCAGGACCGTATCTCCAACACAGAAGTCCTCGAGGCGGCCAATATCCCCAGCGTATACACACTCCTGAGTCAGCGGCGCTTGAGATGGTTTGGCCATGTGAGCCGCATGGAAGATGGCAGGATCCCCAAAGACACTTTGTACAGCGAGCTCGCCACTGGTATCAGACCCACCAGCCGTCCATGTCTCCGCTTTAAAGACGTCTGCAAATGCGACATGAAGTCCTGTGACACTGATCACAAGTCATGGGAGTCAGTTGCCAGCGATCGCCAGAGCTGGCGGGCAGCCATAAAGGAGGGGCTAAAGTGTGGCGAGTCGAAGAGACTTCACAGTTGGCAGGAAAAAAGGCAGAAGCGCAAGGGGAGAGCCAACTATGTAACAGCCCCGACAGACAAATTTTTCAGCAGCACCTGTGGAAGAGCCTGTCACTCTAGAATTGGGCTTTATAGACACTCCAGGCGCTGCTGCACAAACCACTGACCACCTCCAGGCGCTTACCCATTGTCTCTCGAGGTAAGGAGGCCAAAGACAAAGAAGAAGAATCTCAGGATTACTCCCTGTGCCAAGTGCTAGTGAGGATAGGAATAGGAGGATTAGGAAAATGAAAGTGTGGCTGAAGAGCTGGTGTAGGCGGGAGGGCTTCAGCTACTTGGATCTTTGGGATCTCTTTTGGTGCAGAGGTGACCTGTTGAAGAGGGTCAGATTGCATCTAAACTGGAAGGGGACCAATATCCTTGCGGGGAGGATTGTTAGTACTACTCGAGAGGGTTTAAACTTGTCTTGCAGAGAGGTGGGACTCAAAGTAGTAGTCTCTCCGATGAGATAGTTAAGGTAAATGTAGAGGTTAATGCAAGCAAGTCCAGTAGGCAGGCCTGGCAGTGGCCGGACAGGGAGCGTGGAAGGTCTGGTCGACTAAACTGCAAGTACTTTAATGCAAGAGGCCCTACAGGTAAGGCAGATGAACTCAGAGCATGGGTCAGTACATGGGATTGTGATGTTATAGCTATTACAGAAACGTGGTTGAGGGATAGGCAAGACTGGCAGCTCAATGTTACGGGGTACCGATGCTTCAGTTGAAGGGAAGAGAGGATGAGGAGTTGCACTATTGATTAGGGAGCACATCACGGCAGTAGTTAGAGAGGATATCCCGGGGGGAACGTCCAGTGAGGCCATATGAGTGGAGCTTAGAAATAAGCAAGGGATGATCTCTTTGATGGGATTATACTATAGGCCCCCCAATAGTCAGAGGGAATTGGAGGAGCATATATGCAGGGAAATCACAGATAGGTGTAGGAATTTTCGGGTTGTAATAGTAAGTGATTTCAACTTTCCTAATATTGACTGGGACTGCCTTAGTGCTAAGGGATCAGATGGGCAAGACTTTGTTCAGTGTGTCCAGGATAGTTTTATGAAACAGGATATGGATGACCCTGCGAGAGAAAAGGCTACACTCCACCTCCTCTTTTGAAATGAGGATGGGCAGGTGGTTGATGTGTTAGTGAGGGAGCACTTTGGGACCAGTGACCATAACTCTATTAGCTTCAAGATAGTTATGGAAGAGGATAGGACTGGTCCTCAGGTTGAAGTCCTAAATTGGAGGAAGGTTGATTTCGATGGCATCAGACAGGAACTCTCAGAAGCTGAATGGAAGGGGCTGTTTACAGGTAAAGGGACTTCTGGCAAGTGGGAGGCTTTTAAAAGTGAGATAGGAAGAGTTGTGGGCCGGCATATTCCTGTTAGATGGAAGGGCAAGACTGGCAAGTTTAGGGAACCTTGGTTGATGAGGGATGTTGAGGTTCTGGTCAGGACAAAGAAGGAGGAATATGTCAGGTATAGGCAGCGGGGATCAAACGGGTCCCTCCAGGAATAGAGTGGATGTCGGAGCGCACTCAAGAAAGAAATTAGGAGGGAGAAAAGGGGCCATGAGATTTCCCTGGCAGATTAGATAATGGAGAATCCTAAAACATTCTATAAGTATATTAAGAGTAAAAGGGTAGCTAGGGTGAGAGTCGGTCCCCTTAAGGATCAGTGTGGTAATCTATGTGTGGAGCCACGGGAAATGGGCGAGGTCTGAAATGAATACTTCTCGTCTATATTTACCATGGAGACGACATGGAAGCTACTGAGTTCACAGGAGGGAACAGCGATATCCTGGAGCATATCAACATTACAAAGAAGGAGGTGTAGGAGGTTTGGAAGCTCATTAAGGTAGATAAATCCCCAGGGCCTGACCAGGTGTATCCTAGGATGCTACGGGAAGAAAGGGAGGATATTCCTGGAGCCCGAGCAGAGATTTTTGCATTATCGTTAGCCACAGGTTAGATACTGGAAGACTGGAGGATAGATAATGCTGTGCCTTTATTTAATAAGGGCAGCAGTGATCAGCCAGGGAACAACAGGCCGGTGAGCCTTACATCACTGGTGGGAAAGTTACTGGAAGGGATTCTGACAGACAGGATTTATATGCATTTGGAAAGGCAACGTCTGATTAGGGATAGTCAGCATGGCTTTGTGCATGGGATTCATGTCTCAGGAATTTGATTGCGTTTTTTGAGGAGGTGACCAAGAGGATTGACGCGGGCAGGGCGATGGACGTTGTCTACATGGACTTTAGCAAGGCCTTTGACAAGGTCCCGCATGGTCGGCTGGTCCAGAAGGTTCAAACACATGGGATCCAGGGTGTGCTAGTCAATTGGATACAAATTTGGCTTGGTGATCGGATGGTAGTGGGGGGTTGTTTTTCAGATTGGAGGCTGGTGAACAGTGGTGTGCCGCAGGGATCGGTTCTGGGCCCTCTCTTGTTTGTCATATATATTAATGACTTGGATATGAATGCAGGGGGCATGATTGGTAAGTGTGCAGATGATACAAAAATTGATGGAATAGTAGAAAGTGAAGAAGGTTGTCTAAGGTTACAACAGGATATAGATAAACTTGGAAAGTGGGCAAGGGATTGGCAAATGGAATTTAATGCAGACAAGTGCGAAGTGATGCATTTTGGGAAGTTAAACCAGGGCAGGACATATACAGTGAATGACAGGGCCTGGGGAGTGTTGTTGAGAATAGAGACTTGGGGTGCAAGTGCATAGTTCCCTGATTGTGGCAACACAGGTAGACAGGGTGGTGACGAAGTTGTATGGCATGCTTGTCTCCATCAACTGCGGCATGGAGTACAAGAGTTGGGACGTCATGTTACAGTTGGACAGAACATTGCTTATTCCGCATTTGGAGTACAGTGTGCAGTTCGGGTCGCAGCACTACAGGAAAGATGTGATTAAGCTAGAGAGGGTGCAGAAAAGATTTATAAGGATGTTGCCTGGTTTGGAGGGCTTGAGTTATAAAGAGAGATTGGGTCGGCTGGGTCTGTTTTCCCTGGAGCAAAGACGGCTGAGAGGGGACATGATGGAGGTATATAAAATTATGAGAGGCATAGACAGAGCAGGTAGCCAGAGTCTGTCTCCCATGGTCGGGGTGACTAAAACTAGAGGGCATAGATTCAAGATGAAAGGGAGGAGGCTTAAACGGGATTAAAAGGGTAAATTTTACACACAAAGAATAGTGCATATCTGGAATGAGCTGCCAGAGGAGGTGGTGGAGGCAGGAACAGTAGCCACATTTAAGAGTCATCTGGACAGGTATTTGAATGAGCAAAGCATAGACGGATATGGAATTAATGCAGGCACGTGGAATCAGTAAAGCTCGGCATTATGTTCGGCATGGACGCAGTGGGCCGAAGGGCCTGTTTCTATGCTGTACGAATCTATGACTCGAAGATGGAGAGTGACGTTGTTGATTCTGAGACTAGGGTCGTGAATCTTAATAAAGGAAAGTATGAAGGTATGAGGCACCAGTTGACTATGATGGATTGGGACACGTTACTTAAAGGGATGATGGTGGAAAGGCAATGGCAATATTCAAAGAGTGCATTGATGAACTGCAACAATTGTTTACTCCTGTCTGGCGCAAAAGAAAAATGGGAAATGGAAGCCAAACCATGGCTTACAAGGAAAATTAGAGATAGTATTAGATTCACGGTAGAGGCATATACATTCGCCAGAAAGAAGCAACAGACCTGAGGATTGGGAGCAGTTTCGAATTCAGCAAAGGAGGACCAAGGGATTGAGTAATAAGGGGAAAATAAAGTACGCGAGTAAGCTTGCGGGGAACATACAACCTGACTGTAAAGGTTTCTGTAGGTATGTGAAGAGGAAAGGATTGGTTAAGACAAATGTTGGTCCTCACAGTTAGAAACATGGGAATTTATTATGGGAAACAAAGAAATGGCTAACCAACTAAATGCATACTCTTATTCTGTCTTCGCAAAGGATGACACAAATATCTGACCAGAAATGTTGGGAAACACAGGGTTTAGTGAGAGGAAGGAACCGAAGGAAATCAGTATTAGTAGAGAAATTGTGTTGGAGAAGTTGATGGGATTGAAGGCCGATAAATCCTCAGGGCCTGATAATCTACATCCCACATTACTTAAGGAAGTGACCTAGAAATAGTGGATGCTTTGGTGGTCATCTTTCAAGCTTCTCTCGACTTTGGAACAGTTCCAGCTGATTGGAGGGCAGCTAATGCAACCCCACCATTTAAAAAGGGAGGTAGAAATAAAGCAGGGCATTCTAGACAAGTCAGCCTGACGTCGGTCGTGGGGAAAGTTCTGGAGTCCATTATCAAAGTTTGTATGACAGAGCACTTGGAGAACAGTGTTAGAATCGGATAGAGTCAGCATGGGTTTACGAAAGGGAAATCATGCTTGATAAATCTATCAGACTATTCGAGTATGTAACTAATAGAGTGGATGAGGGGGAGCCAGAGAATGTGGTTTATTTGGACTTTTAGAAGGCTTTCGACAAAGTCCCACATCAGAGATTAGTGTGTAAAATTAAAGCGCATGGGGTCAGTGACAGTGTATTGCGATAGATGGAAAATTGGTTGGCAGATGGAAAAAAAGAGGAGGGATAAACGGATCTTTTTCCAAAAGGCAGGCAGTGATTAGTGGGGTAGCACAGGGATCGGCGCTAGGACCCCAGCTATTCACACTCTATATTAATGATTTAGATGCGGGAACTAAATGTAATATCTCCAAATTTTCAGAAGACACAGAACTGGGTGGGAGGGTGAGTTGTGAGGAGGATGCAGAGTGGCTTCAGGGTGATTTGGACAAGTTGAGCGAGTGAGCTATTGCATGGCAGATGCAGTATAATGTGAATAAATGTGAGATTATCCACTTTGGTCGCAAAAACAGGAAGGCAGATTATTATCTGAATAGCTATAAACTGAGAGAGGGGAATATGCAACGAGACCTGGGTGTTCTCGTACACCAGTCACTGAAGGTAAGCATGCAGGTGCAACAGGCGGAAGAAAAAGGCGAATGTTATGTTGGCCTTCATGGAGACAGGATTCGAGTACAGGAGCAGGGATGTCTTGTTCCAATTATACAGGGCTTTGGTCAGGCCGCACTTGGAATATTGTGTGCAGTTTTGGTCTCCTTCCCCGAGAAAGGATGTTCCTGCTAAAGCGAGAGTGCAATGAAGGTTTATCAGACTTATTCCTGGGATGCCGGGACTGATGTATGAGGAGAGATAGGATTATATTCGCTGGAGTTCAGAAGAGTGAAGAGGGATCTCATAGAAACCTTTAAAATTCTAACAGGACTTGACAGGGTAGTTGTAGGAAGGATGCTCCCGATGGTGGGGGAGTCCAGAACCAGGGGTCATAGTCTAAGGATACGGGGTAAACTTTTCAGGACTGAAATGAGGAGAAGTTTCTTCACCCAGAGAGTGGTGAGCCAGTGAAATTACGTCATCACTCCCATATCCAAGAGGGATTGGAATATGCTGGCCAGTGCCTCTGCTACTTCCACCATTCCATCCCTCAGCAACACTCATGCATCCCATCCAGACTGGGTAAATGATCTACTTTATTTTGGTACAAAAATGCTGTATTGAAAAGGGTTAACTGAATCTGTTTGTTCAGTGACTGCAAATAATATCAGTCTCCATGGACCCTAATTGTGTCACTGGAAGTTTTCCAACTTCTATTCATAAGGGGCTCCCATGTGTTATCCCATAGTTTCAGCTGGAACATCAACCCCGGCACAACAGAGATCAGTGGCTCCAGAGAGAGAGAAAGGATCGATCAGAATCTGAGAACAAATGACTGGAATGTAACAACACGTGGTTAGAATCTGAGAACAATAGATTGGAATGTTAAAACAATGGACAGGAGTTTATCCTCGGATCTTTACTACCTTTCTACATATTATGATCGGTACTCATCAAACTCTCGTATCCATCTCGCACTGAAGATTATTCAAAACACTTACAATCCCATCCTGGCTATTATTGGTGTCCCTGGCAAGTCTCTCTATCTAGATATTAATTTTATAAACCAAGTTTGACAGCATTACTGCTCCTGTAATTTACAAAGAACAAAGATAATTACAGCACAGGAACAGGCCCTTCGGCCCTCCAAGCCTACGCCGATCCAAATCCTCTATCTATACCTGTCGCCTATTTTCTAAGGGTCTTTATCTCTTTACTTCCTGCCCATTCATGTATCTGTCTAGATGCATCTTAAAAGACGCTATCGTGCCCGCGCCGACCACCTCCGCTGGCAATGCGTTCCATGCACCCACCACCCTCTGCGTAAAGAACTTTCCACACATATCCCCCCCTAAACTTTTCCCCTTTCACTTTGAGCTCGTGTCCCCTTGTAATTGAATCCCCCACTCTGGGAAAAAGCTTCTTGCTATCCACCCTGTCTATACCTCTCATGATTTTGTCCACCTCAATCAGGTCCCCCCTCAACCTCCATCTTTCTAATGAAAATAATCCTAATCTACTCAACCTCTCTTCATAGCTAGCGACCTCCATACCAGGCAACATCCTGGTGAATCTCCTCTGCACCCTCTCCAAAGCATCCACATCCTTTTGGTAATGTGGCGACCAGAACTGCACGCAGTATTCCAAATGTGGCCGAACCAAAGTCCTATACAACTGTTGCATGACCTGCCAACTCTTGTACTCAATACCACGTCCGATGAAGGAAAGCATGCCGTATGTCTTCTTGCCCACTCTATTGACCTGCGTTGCCAGCTTCAGGGAACAATGTACCTGAACACCCAAATCTCTCTGGACATCAATTTTCCCCAGGACTTTTCCATTTACTGTGTCGTTCACTCTTGAATTGGATCTTCCAAAATGCATCACCTCGCATTTGCCCTGATTGAACTCCATCAGCCATTTTTCTCACCCAACTCTCCAATCTATCGATATTCTGCTGTATTCTCTGACAGTCCCCTTCAGTATCTGCTACTCCACCAATCTTAGTGTCGTCTGAAAACTTGCTAATCAGACCACCTATACTTTCCTCCAAATCATTAATGTATATCACAAACAACAGTGGTCCCAGCACGGATCCCTATGGAACACCACTGGTCACACGTCTCCATTTTGAGAAACTCCCTTCCACTGCTACTCTCTGTCTCCTGTTGCCCAGCCATCTTTATCCATCTAGCTAGTACACCTTGGACCCCATGCGCCTTCACCTTCTCCATCAGCCTACCATGGGGAACCTTATCAAACGCCTTACTGAAGTACATGTATATGACATCTACAGCCCTTCCCTCATCAATCAGCTTTGTCACTTCCTCAAAGAATTCTATTAAGTTGGTAAGACATGACCTTCCCTGCACAAAACCATGTTGCCTAGCACTGATAAGCCCACTTTCTTCCAGATGGGAATAGATCCTATCCCTCAGTATCTTCTCCAGCAGCTTCCCTACCACTGACGTCAGGCTCACCGGTCTATAATTTCCTGGATTATCCCTGCTACCCTTCTTAAACAAGGGAACAACATTAGCAATTCTCCAGTCCTCCGGGACCTCACCCATGTTTAAGGATGTTGCAAAGATATCTGTTAAGGCCTCAACTATTTCCTCTCTCGCTTCCCACAGTAACCTGGGATAGATTCCATCCGGTTTTGGGGACTTGTCCACCTTAATGCCTTTTAGAATACCCAACACTTCCTCCCTCCTTATGCCGACTTGACCAAGAGTAATCAAACATCTGTCCCTAACCTCAACATCCGTCATGTCCCTCTCCTCGGTGAATACCGATGCAAAGTACTCGTTTAGAATCTCACCCATTTTCTCTGACTCCACGCATAACTTTCCTCCTTTGTCCTTGAGTGGGCCAATCCTTTCTCTAGTTACTCTCTTGCTCCTTATATATGAATAAAAGGCTTTGGGATTTTCCTTAACTCTGTTTGCTAAAGATATTTCATGACCCCTTTTAGCCCTCTTAATTCCTCGTTTCAGATTGTACCGACAATCCCGATATTCTTTCAAAGCTTCGTCTTTCTGCAGCAGCCTAGACCTTGTGTGTGCTTCCTTTTTCCTCTTAGCTGGTCTCACAATTTCACCTGTCATCCATGGTTCCCTAATCTTGCCATTTCTACCCCTCATTTTCACAGGAACATGTTTCTCCTGCACGCTAATCAACCTCTCTTTAAAAGCCTCCCACATATCAAATGTGGATTTACCTTCAAACAGCTGCTCCCAATCTACATTCCCCAGCTCCTGCCGAAATTTGGTATAGTTGGCCTTCCCCCAATTTAGCACTCTTCCTTTCGGACCACTCTCGTCTTTGTCCATGAGTATTCTAAAACTTATGGAATTGTGATCACTATTCCCAAAGTAGTCCCCTACTGAAACGTCAACCACCTGGCCTGGCTCATTTCCCAACACCAGGTCCAGTATGGCCCCTTCCCGAGTTGGACTATTTACATACTGCTCTAGAAAACCCTCCTGGATGCTCCTTACAAATTCTGCTCCTTCTGGACCTCCAACACTAAGTGAACCCCAGTCAATGTTGGGAAAATTAAGATCTCCTATCATCACCACCCTGTTGCTCCCACAGCTTTCCATAATCTGTTTACATATTTGTACTTCTATCTCACGCTCGCTGTTGGGAGGCCTGTAGAACAGCCCCAACATTGTTACCGCACCCTTCCTGTTTCTGAGTTCTGCACATATTGCCTCACAGCTCGAGTCCTCCATAGTGCCTTCCTTCAGCACAGCTGTGATATCCTCTTTGACCAGTAATGCAACTCCTCCACCCCTTTTACCTCCCTCTCTATCGCGCCTGAAGCATCGGTATCCTGGGATATATAGTTGCCAATCATGCCCTTCCCTTAACCAAGTCTCAGTAATAGCAATAACATCATAGTCCCAGGTACTAATCCAAGCCCTAAGTTCATCTGACTTACCTACTACACTTCTTGCATTAAAACAAATACACCTCAGACCACCAGGCCCATTGCTTTCATCATCTGCTCCCTGCCTACTCTTTCCCTTTGTCACGCTGACTTCATTATCTAGTTCCTTACAGGCTTTAGTTACTGCATTCTTACTCTCTACTGACCTCTTTTGGTTCCCATCCCCCTGCCACATTAGTTTAAACCCTCCCCAACAGCGTTAGCAAAAGCACCCCCAAGGACATTGGTTCCAGTCCGGCCCAGGTGTAGACCGTCCAATTTGCAACAGTCCCACCTCCCCCAGAACGGGTCCCAATGTCCCAAAAATCTGAACCCCTCCCTCCTGCACCATCTCTCAAGCCACGCATATCCTGCTGTATTTTCTGACAATCCTCATCATTATCTGCAACTCCGCCAACTTTTGTGTTGTCCGCAAACTTACTAATCAGACTAGCTACATTTTCCTTCAAATCATTTACATGTACTACAAACAGCAAACGTCCCAGCACTGATCCCTGCGGAACACCACTGGTCACATCCCTCCATTCGGAAAAAAACCCATCCACTGATACCCTCTGTCTTCTTTGACCGAGCCACTTCTGTATCCATCTTGTCAGCTCACCTCTGATCCCGTGTGACTTCACCTTTTGTACCAGTCTGCCATGCGGGACCTTGTCAGAGGCCTTACTAAAGTCCATATAGATATCATCCACTGCCCTTCCCTCGTCAATCATCTTCGTCACGTCCTCAAAAAACTGAATCAAATTAGTAAGACACGGCCTCCCCTTCACAAGACTATGCTGCCTCTCGCTAATAAGTTCGTTTGTTTCCCAATGGGAGCAAATCCTGTCCCGAAGACTCCTCTCTAATAATTTCCCCACCACTGACGTAAGGCTCACCGGCCTTACAGTGTCCCAGGGTCTGTAACATGACCGACAAATGGAGCAGAGGCTGCAGAGAGGGGAAGCTCTGTAAAGTGAGAGGAGGAGGGGTTTCTGCCTTACCCACCCTGGGTTTACCAAGAGCACTTTTCCTATGTACACCTAACCCAGGAGCAGTGTGTGAGGTAACTCTGATTCAATTCAATTAGGAGGTGGTCACAGAGCTGTGTCACCTCATGCAACATGACCTGGAGCCTCACGCCAGAGTGAGGACGGAGTTGTCTGTGGCTGTTAAGGTCACAGTTTCAGTGAACTTCCATGTATCTGAATATTTCCAGGCAGGAGCAGGAGCCATATCAAACAGAGAGTCATAGAGAGTGATAGATATATTTATGGCACAGAAGAAGGCCATTCGGCCCCTCGGTGCCCGCTCCCTGTGCAACAATCCAGTCAGTCCCACTCTCCCAGTCAGTCCCCGTATCCCTGCAAGATCATCTCCTTCTGGTGTCCATCCAGTATCCTTTTGAATTCATTGTCTCGAATGATGAAGACAAAGATCTGATATGCTTCGCTAAACACTCTCCGAATATGTCCTTCCAACTTTAAAGATCGATGCATATGCAGCCCCAGGTCGCTCTGTTCCTGCACAATCTTCAGAACTGTGTCATTAAGTCTATATTACCTTCCTATTCCTTCTGACAAAACACATCACCTCACAGTCCTCTGTTTTAAATTCCACCTGCCACTTCTCTGTCCATTCTGCCAGCCTACTTATATCCTGCTACGGGTGGTTTGCAACATCCTCAATGTTTACCACACCTCCAAGATCGGTATCATCGGAAAATTTTGAAATTCTACTCTGTATTCCAAGATCCATGTAACTTATATATAGCAAAAAAAACAAGCAGTGGTCCTAAGCACTGACCCTTGGGGAACATCACTGTCTACCATCCTCCAGTCTGAAAAACAACCATTTAACACATTTCTGTTTTTTATGTCCTATGGACAATTTTTGATCCAAATAGATGCTATTCCATGAGGTTCAATTTTGTTAACCAAGCATCTGTCTGGTTCTTCGTCAAATAATTTCATAAAGTCCACGTAGACAACATCCACCACATTCCCTTCATCAACCTTCTCTGATTTTCTAAATAAATTCAATTAGTTCATCAAGCATGATATGCCTTTTAGAAATCCGTGCTGACAATCCTTAATTAACTCAACCTCTCCAAGTGTGTGTTGTCCTTTTCCCCTGATTATTGCTTCTAAAACGGTCCTCACAACTGATGTTAAACTAACTGGCCAGTAGTTACTAGGCCTGCGTGTTGTCCATTGATATTTCTGGGAGGTGAGGGTGACCATCTGTGTCATCAATTTCTCCCTCAGCAGGGAGAAGCAGGATGAGAGATTCCGTGGCTTTGTCAGGATAGCGGGATTCCTGATGGTGTCGGTGGCTCTGCGGGGCCCCCATGTCAACCCCTGGGTTGAGGTACAGGAACTCAAAGAACTCTCACTCCATTAATGTACAGTTGGTGTGTGAGCATGCCCAGTCCAACATGTTGGTGAATGTCCACTATCCTGGCAGCAGCCACCATACCTTCATTCTGAAGCAGTCAGCCGATCCCAACACATCGGGGCTCCATGAAGAACCAGAATGTGGCTCCTTGGAGACGAATGAACCCCCTCTAGACATTGCCCATGTTTCTACACCCCCAAACCATCTCCCACCGTCAACTGTTAGTTACGCAATTAACATGTGCATAATGTGTGCAATGGAGTCGCCAGGAACATGGTGGAACAGACCATCGGTGTGATGAAGCAATGCTTCCGATGTCTGAACCGCTCGGGGAGAGCCCTCCAGTACACACTGGAGTAGGTGTCTGAGTTCATGGTGTTCTGCTGCACCCTTCATATCATCACCATCATGAGGACACAGGCATTGGCACCAGGAATCCGGAGGCCACCTCAGGAGGAGATGGGTGGGAAGATATTTCCTCGATGCCTTCGACCCGGACAGGTTGTCGGCGAGTCCCTGCTAAGATTCCAGTTCCCATAGGATAACTTCCCTTTCCAGCCATGAATTCCCCATTCTCCACCATTACACCCATCTGAGACGCCCCATCACAGTGTCCCCTTGGTCAGCATCCTGTAATAAAAACATCAGAGAATTATTACAGCACAGAAAGACCAATTCAGCCTTTCGTATCTGCACTGGCTCTCCGAAAGAGTAATTAACCTAATGCCGTTCCCAGCCTTCTTCCTGTAATCCTGAACATTCTTCCTTTTCATATAACAATCTATTCAGCTTCAATTGAACCTGCCTCCACCACACTCTCAGGCAGTGCATTCCAGACTCTAACCACACACTGTGTGAAAAAATATTTCCCTCAGGTCGTCTTTGCTTCTTTTACCCATGACTTTAAATCTGTGCCCTCTCGTTCTCGATCCTTTCACGAGTGGGAACTGTTTCTCTCTATCTACTCTATGCAGACACCTCATGATTTTTGAAACCTCTAATAAATCACCTCTCAGCCTTCTCCGAGAAAAACAGTCCTAACTTCTCAAATCTATCTTCATAACTGAAATTCCTCATCCTGGGAATGATTCTGGTCAATCTTTTCTGCACTCTCTCCAATGCCCTCACGTCTTTCCTCAAGTGTGGCACCCAGAACTGGACGCAATACCACAGCTGAGGCTGAAATAGTGTCTTATATAAGTTCAATATAACTTCCTTGCTCTTGTACTCTATGCCCATATTAATAAAGCCCAGGATACTGTAAGCTTTATTAAACACCTTCTCAACCTGTTCTGCCGCCTTCAATGACTTCTGCACATATACACACAGGTTCCTCTGCTCCTGCACACCCTATAGAATTGTATATTGTCACTCCATGTTCTTCCTACCAACATGTTTCACTTCACATTTCTCTGTATTGAACTTCATCTGCCACCTCTCTGACCATTCCAGCAACTTGTGTGTGTCCTTTTGAAGTTCTACACTATCCTACTCTTTGTTTCCTGTCACTCAGCTAATTTTGTATCGATGTTGCTAATGTCCCTTTTATTCTATGAGCTACAAATTTGCTCACAGGTCTGTTGTGTGGCATTGTATCAAAAGGTTTTTGCATGCAGGGAATAGTTAAATGTCTGGAATGCACTGCTTGAGAATGGTGGAGGCAGGTTCATTTGAAACTGAATAGACCGTTATATGAAAGTCAATGTACACAACATCAACAGAATTGCCCTCATCAACTCTCTCTGTTACCACCTCAAACATCTCCAGCAAATTAGTTAAACATGATGTTCTCTCAAAAAATCCATGCTGGCTTCTTTAATTAACTTGCATTTGTCCATGTGGCTATTAGCTTTATCCAAGATTATTTCTTTCTAGAAGTTTTCCCACCACCGAAGTTTAACTGACAGGCCTGTAGTTGCTGGCCTTATCTTTACACACTTTTTTGAACAAGGGTGTAACGGTTGCAATTCTCCAGTCCTCTAGCATCACCCCAAGTCTAAGAAAGACTGAAAAATTATGTCCAGTGCCTCTGCGATTTCCACCCTCACTACCCTCAGTTTCCTTGGATGCATCTAATCTGTTCCTGGTGCTTTATTCAATTTAAGTCCAGACAGCCTATCTAATACTTCCTCTTTATCAATGTTAAACCCCACTAGTGTCTGACTTACCTCCTCTTTTAACATTGCCTGGGTTGCATCTTAGAATCATAGAAATTTTATGGCACAGAGAGAGACCACTTGGCCCATCGTGTCCATGCTGTCCAAAAAACGATCCATCCATTCCAATCCTACCTTCCAGCATTTGATAGATTACAGCAATTGAGGTGCATATCCAGACACCTTGTGAATGAGTTGTTGGTTTCTGCATCAACTACCCTTTCAGACAGTGAGTTCCAGACTCTGACCACCCGCTGGGTGAAAAATAAAATCCGCAGCTCCCTTTTAATCTTTCTACCAATCACTTTAAGTCCATTCCCCCTCGTCACTGACCTCTTTGCTAAGGTGAATAGACCCTTCACCTCCACTCGATCCAGGCCCCTCCCGGTTTTGTACATTTCAATCAGATTTCCCCTCAGCCTTCTCTATTCGAAAAAGAACAACTCCAGCCTGTCCAATCTTTCCTCAGAGCTGCATTTTTCCAGTCCTGGCAACATCCTCGTAAATCTCCTGTGTACCCTCTCTAGTGCAATTACATCTTTTCTGTAATGAGGTGACCAGAACTGCACACAGTACTCAAGTTGTGTCCCAACCAATGAGTTATACAATTCTAGCATGACCTCCTTGCTCGTATATTCTATACCTCGGCCAATAAAGGAAAGGATTCCATATCTTCTTCCTTGGTAAAGACAGGTGGAAATTATTCATTTATTACCTCAGCTATATCCTCTGCCTCCATGTGCAAATCCCCTTTATGGTCCTGCGTCGGCCCCATTGTTCCTTTTCCTACCCTTTTACTATTTAGATGCCTATGGGTAACTTTGGGATTTCCTTCAATGCTCGCCTCTTTTCATGCTCACTCTTTGCTTCTCTTATTTGCTTTTTCACTTCCCCGCTGGACCTTCGATGTTCAGCTTGCTTCTCAATAGCATTTTCTACCTGATGTCTGTGATATCAGACATAAACTTGTCAACTTTTCGTGCGGCCTTCAAAGATCTGTCTGAATACACACCAAGTCTGTCTGTTCCGGTATCCTCATTTCAACAATACCAATTTGTTACTGTTGCCTTCCCTTGCACTTCCTACCCAAATGTCTCACTTCACACTTCACTGTGTTAAATTATATTTGCCATGGTCCTGCCCATTTCACCAGACAGTCTCTGTCCTCCTGAAGTCTGTTACTATCCTTCTCACTGTTTATTAACATTTTTGACTTTCCCACCATGTGAAAACTAAGACATAATCCCCTCTGAACACAAGCCCATTGTATTAACATACAGCAACAGTGATCCCAACACTGACCCTGGGGATCCCCACTGTGTACTTCCCTCCAGACTGAACAACAACCATTCTCTACTACTCTCTACTTTCTGTCACTGAGCTAATTTCCCGCAAGCTGACATTGAAAATAAAAGAACAGACTTCCATTTATGAAACGCCTTTCATGACCACTGCATGTCCCAAAGTGATTTACAACCAATGAATACTTCTTAAAGCGAAGTCACTCTTGTAATGTAGGAAACAGGCAGACAATTTCTGCACAGCAAGCTCCCAAGAGCAGCAATGTGATAATGATCAGATCTGTTTTTGTGATGTTGATTTAAGGATAAATATTGACCAGGACACCGGCAATAATTCCCCTGCTCTGCTTGAACACAGTGCGATGGGACATTTAATATCCAACTGAGAGTGCAGACTGCAACTTGGTTTAAAGTTTCATTCGATAGACTGCACCTCTGACACTGCAACACTCCCACAGTACTGCACTGCAGTGTCAGCCTTGATTCTTGTGATCAAGTCCTGCAGTGACACTTGATCCTAGAAGCTTGTGACTGAAAGGGAAGAGAGTTACAAACTGAACCACGGCTGATATTGGTCCTTTTATCCCATGTGTTTCTAATTCGGTAACATGGCTTTTATGTGGTCCTTTATCAAACTCCTTGTGAAAGGATAGGAATATTGTGAAAGTCCAGGTGGGAACCATCATAGATTCATAGAATAGCACAGACATAATGAGGTCATTCGGCCCATCAAGTCTGAGCTGGCCCTTTCAAAGAGCAATCCAGTTAGTCCCACTCCCTGGCTCTTTCACTATATCCTTGCATTTTTTCTCCTTCAGATATTTATCCAATTCCCATTTGGGATCTACTATTGAATCTGTATACCTCAGTCTACCAGACATTGCATTCCAAATCTAAACAACTCAAAAACAAAAATCCTCATATCTGCTTCTTTTAACAATCGCCTTAAATCTGTGTCCCTTGGACATTGGAAATAGTTTCTCTTTATTTAATTTATCTGAATCCTTCCGAATGTTAAACACCTCAATCAAATCTCCTCTGAAAGTTCTTTGCTCTAAGCAGAACAACCCCAGCAACATAACTGTAATCCCTCATACCCTGACAAATTCTAGCAAAACAGTTCTGTACCCTCTCCGAAGGCTTCATGTCCTGCCGAAAGTGTGGTTCCCAGTATTCGACACAAGACTCCAGGTGGAGCTGAACTGGTATTGTATATATGTTTCACATAATGTCCTTGCTTTTGTTCTTTTTGCCTCTATTTATAAAGGCTAGGATCCCATACATTTATTAAGTGTCAAGTTAACCTTTCCTGCCATCTTCAAAGATTTGTGCACACACACCCCAGGTGTCTCTATTATTTCACCACCTTTATAGTAACACCATTTAACTTGTATTGTCTCTCCTCATTCATCCTTTCAAAATGTATTATCTCACACATCTGCAATGTCAATTAAATATTGAGAAGAATGAAGACATTGTTTTCTGTCTCTGCTTCAAACATTTCCTAGTTACACACTCCATCCCTCTCCTTTGTAAATGTTTGAGACGAAGCCAAACTGTTCACCGACTTAGTTACATAGTTAACCCTGAGATGCTTGAGATGAGCTTCCTACCAAATATTCACACCATCACTAAAACGGCTTATCTCCACCCCCGTGGAGTTGCTTTGCTGATTAAAGAGTAAATGAACGCAATAGTGAGGCAGGATATTAGCTCTGATGTTATCGAATATGTATGGGTAGAGCTGAGAAACACTCAGGGGCAGAAAACGTTAGTGGGGGTTGTATATAGACCCCCAAACTGTAGTGCTGAACTTGGGAATGGCATTGAACAGGAAATTAGAGACGCATGCGATAAAGGAACATCTGTAATTATGGGTTTCTTGAATCTGCATATAGCTTGGGCAAATTAAATTGGTCACAATACATTGTGGAGGAATTCCTGGGGAATATGCGGGATGGTTTTCGGGGCCAATTCTTTGAGGAACCAACTGGAGAAAAGGCCATCCTCGACTGGTTATTGTGTAATGGGAGAGGAATAATTGACAATCTAGTTGTGCGAGATCCCTTGGGTATGAGCGACCATAATATGATAGAATTCTTCATCGCAATGGAGAGTGACCTAATTGATTCTGAGACTAGAGTCGCGAATCTTAATAAAGTAAGCTACGAAGGTATGAGGCATGAGTTGTCGATCATACAGTGACAACTTAAAGAGATGACGGTGGAAAGGCAATGGCAAACATTCAAAGAGCACATTGATGAACTGCCACAATTGTTTACTCCTGTCTGGCACAAAAGTAAAACGGAAAAGGCAGCCCAATCATGGCTTACAAGGAAAATTAGAGATAGCATTAGATCCAAGGAAGAGGCAAATAAATTTCCCAGAAAAAAACAACAGACCTGAGGATTGGGAGCATTTTAAAATTCAGCAAAGGAGCACCAAGGGATTGATTGAGAAGGGGAAAATGGAGCTCGAGAGGAAGCTTGCAGGGAACATAAAAACTGACTGTAAACGAATCTTCGGTGTGTGAAGCGGAAAAGATTGGTGAAGACAAATGTTGGTCCGTTACAGTCAGAAACAGGGAAATTTATTATGGAAAACAATTGAATGGCTGACCATTTAACTGAGAGAGGGGAATATGCAGCGACACCTGGGTGTTCTCGTACACCAGTCACTGAAGGTAAGCATGCAGATGCAACATTCGGTAGAAAAAGGCGAATGTTATGTTGACCTTCATAGCGAGAGGATTCGAGTACAGGAGCAGGGATGTTTTGCTGCAATTATACACTGCGTTGGTGAGGCCGCACTTGTAATATTGTGTGTAGTTTTGGTCTCCTTATCGGAGGAAGGATGTTCTTGCTATAGAGGGAGTACAGTAGAGTTTTACCAGACTGATTCCTGGGATGGCGGGACTGACGTATGAGGAGTGATTGAGTCGGTTAGGACTATATTCACTGGAATTCAGAAGAGTGAGGAGGGATGTCATCGAAACCTATAAAATTCTAACATGACTGGTCAGGGTAGATGCAGGAAGGATGTTCCTGATGGTTGGGGAGTCCAGAGCCAGGGGTCATAGTCTAAGGATACGGGGTAAAACTTTCAAGAACTGAGATGAGAAGAAGTTTCTTCACCCAGAGAGGTGTAAGCCTGTGGAAATCTCTCATCACGCCCATATCCAAGGGGGATTGGAAGATTCTGGCCAGTGCCTCGGCTATTTCCACCATTCCCTCCCCTCAGCGAACCTCATACATTCCATCCAGACTGGGTAAATGTTCAACTTTATTGTGGTACAAAAAGTGTTGGATTCAAAAGGGTTAACTGAATCTGTTTGTTCCGTGACTGTAATTAATGTCAGTCTCCATGGACCCTAATTGTGTTTTCCATCTTCTATTAATAAGGGGCTTCTTTCAATGTATTATTCCATAGTGTCAGTGGGAACATCAGCACCAGCACTTACAGAGATCAACTGCTGCAGAGAGAGATAGAGAGGATAGATTGGAATCTGAGAACAAAAGTCTGGAATGTTACAACAATGTGTCAGAATCTGAGAACAATAGATTGGAATGTTACAACAATGGGTCAAAATATGAGAACAATAGATTGGAATGTTACAACGGTGGACAGGAGTTTATCCTCGGTTATTTACTCTCTTTCTACATATTATAATTGGTACTCATTAAACGATCGTATCTATTTCACATTGAGGATTATTCAATACATTTACTATCCCATTCTGGCTACTATTGGTGTCCCTGGTATGTCTCTCTATCCAACTATTAATTCTTTAAACCATGTTTAACTGCATTTCTGCTACTGTAATTTACTATGCCCTTCTTGCTGCTGTTGTATGCCTGGTGAATATCTTCAGCTATTAGCTCCATAAACCATTGTCAACTGCATTACAGTGCTTGTCATTTACTCTCTCTGCTACTGTTGCTGTCTCTGTTTCAGGCTAGGAGATCTGTAAACCCTGTTTCACTGAAATACTGTTCTGTAATGTAAATTTTGGGAAGACTGAAGCCAGTGTCATTGGTCTCCATCTCAATCTCCATCCCCTATCTGGGAAGCACATACTCCACCCTGCCCAATATCTGAGCTTGAACCAGACTGTTTACAACTTCTGTGTTACATTTAAGCCTGAGCTGAGTTCATCTCCATATTCTCTCCAAAACCAAGTGTGCCTACTACCACCTCTGTGAAATCACCCATCTCCATTTCTGCCTCAGCCCATCTGCTGCATAAACCCTCATCCGTGTCACTGTTAAATCCACACTTGACTATTCCAATTCTATCTTGGTCACCCTCCCAGTTATAAACCTCCATAAACCACAGTCCATCTAGAACTCTGCTGCCTGTATCCCAACTCACAACAAATCCCGATCACCCATCACCCCTGTGCTCACTGATCTACATTGGCTCCCGGTCTGGCAACAACTTAATTTTAATATTCTCATTCTTGTGTTTGAATCGCTCCATGGCCTCACCCCTCAATTTATTCACTTTCCCCTGTCCATTTCACATATTCCTGCAAACTTTCGACTTCACTCTTTTTACAGTTCTCCTTGCAAAGTGAATTTATTTCCGTCTGCATCAGTCCCGAGCCACGATTTTAGACTGCTGCTGACGGTATAGAATTGGGATCCATAAAGAGATGTGAATCGTACAGCCGGCCACTTCCGGTGCGGTCTGCACAATATCCCATGCTGGGTGGGGCTCCAGCCCAGTCGTATCATCTATGTGCTGTCAGCGTGGTCTTCACAGCCGGCCACTTCTACTGTGGCCTGCACAGTGTCCCAAACTGCGCAGGGCTCTCGCTCAATTGTACCTTGTATGTGTTGTTCCTTTGAGGGTGGATTTGAATGTGATGTCAATCAGCCATACCAGCAGCTTTGATGTACTTCTTTGAAACTTGGTCTGTGCATGTTCACTGACCGCCTGTGGTAGTCACTCTCAGCTGAACATTCATTCAGCAGTACGAGGAACCCCCTCCAGTGTTATTTAAAAGGACCAGCATCCAACAGACAGGTGAGGGGCTTTTGACTTACTTCTGCTATTGTAAAGTTAGTGGAGGTGCTGTGGATGGTTTTCTGGAGGTTGTGTTGTGAACTGCTGCAGACATACAGGAAGGACAGAGGATTTGGTGACCCAACTCTGGACGAGGTATTGGGACTGTAGGTACAGTGTCTCTGGGTCTGTAACATGACCTACAAATGGAGCAGAGGCTGCAGTGGGGGAAACTCTGTAAAGAGGAAGGAGAGGGGGCCCTACCCACCCCGGGGTTTCCAAGAGCTCTTTTCCTACCTACACCTAACCCAGGAGGTGACTCTGATTCAATAAGGAGGTGGTCACAGAGCACTGTTACTTCCTGTAACACAACCTGGAGCCTCAGACCAGGGTGAGGACGGAGCTGTCAGTGGCAGTTAAGGTCACAGATTCATTGACCTTCTGTGTATCTGGATCGTTCCTGGCTAGAGCAGGAGACATATCCAACATTGAGTCACAGAGAGTGATAGAGACATTTACAAGACAGAAGGAGGCCATGCGGCTCCTCCATGCCAACTCTCTGTT
This sequence comes from Heterodontus francisci, assembly GCF_036365525.1. NCBI lineage: Eukaryota > Metazoa > Chordata > Chondrichthyes > Heterodontiformes > Heterodontidae > Heterodontus > Heterodontus francisci. Next base: position 637,840 of record NW_027141699.1, read on the forward strand.
GAACAATCCAGTCAGTCCCACTCCCCCGCCCAATCCCCGTATCCCTGCAAGTTCATTTCCTTCAGGTGCCCATCCAGTTTCCTTTTGAAATCATTGATTGTCTTGGCTTCCACCACCCTCATGTGCAGTGAGTTCCAGCTCATTACCATCCACTGTGTAAAAAGGTTCTTCCTCATATTCCCCCTGCATCTCTTACCCAAAACCTTCCATCTGTGTCCCCTGGTCCGTGTTTCATCAGTTAATGGGAATAGTTTTTCCTTGTCTATCTTATCTAAGTCTATCATAATCTTGCACACCTCTATCAAATCTCTCTCAATCTCCTTTACACCAGGGAGAACAACTACATCTTCTCCAAACTCACTTTGTAACTAAACTCCCATCTCTGGAATCATTCTGGTAAATCTCTTCTGCACCCTCTCAGGGACGTTCACATCCTTCCTCCATTGTGGTGACCGGAACTGGACACATTTCTCTAGTTGGGGTCTAACCAAAGCTTTATAAAGTTTCTGCATAACTTCCCTTATTTTGTATCTTGGCCTCTAATGATGAAGCCCAAGATCTGATATGATTTGCTAAACACCCTCCTAATATGTCCTGGTACCTTCAAAAATCAATGCATATGGAGCCCCTGTTCCCTCTGTTTCGGCACAGTCTTTAGAACTGTGTCATTAAGTCTATGTTGCCTTCCTATTCCTTCTGACAAAATGGATCATCTCACACTCCTCTTTATTAAATTCTACATGCCACTTCTCTTTCCATTCTGCTAACCTATCTGTATCATGTTGCAGGTGGTTTGTGACATCCTCCCTGTTTACCACACCTAGAAGATTGCAATCATCATAAAAAATGTAAATTCTACTCATTATTCCAAAATCCATGTCATTTATATGTAGCAAAGAAAAAGCACAGTGTTCCTCGCACTGACCATTGGGGAACATCACTGTCTACCATCCTGCAGTCTGAAAAACATCCGTTTAACACATTTCTCTTTTCTCTGTCATTTGGACAATTTTTGATCCTATTCGATGCTATTTCTGAGCTTCAATTTTGTTAACCAAGCTTGTGTGTGGTTGTTCATCAAATGATTTCACAAAATCTATGTACACAACATCCAACACATTCCCTTCATCAACCTTCTCAGATTATCAAAATAAATTCAATTAGTTCAGTCAAGCAAGATCTGCCTTTTAAAAATCCGTGCTGATAATCCTTAAATAACACAAACCTCTCCAAGTGTGTGTTGATTTTTCCCCTGATTATTGTTTCGAAAACATTACTCAACATTGATGTTAAACTAACTGACCAGTAGATGCTAGGCCTGTGTGTTGTACATTGATAAGTCTGGGAGGTAAGGGTGAACATCTGTGTCATCATTTTCTCCCTCAGCAGGGAGAAGCAGGATGACAGATCCCGTGGCTTTGTCAGGAGAACGGGATTCCTGATGGTGTAGGTGTCTGCGCAGGGCCCCCATGTCAAGGGGGAGAGGTACAGGAACTGAAAGTACTCTCACTCCATGAATGTGTGTGTGAGCATGCCCAGTACATCATGTTGGTGAATGTCCACTATCCTGGCAGCAGCAAGGATACCTTCATTCTGAATCAGTCAGCCGGTCCCAATACTCTGGGGCTCCTTGCAGAACCAGAATGTGGCTTCTCGGAGGCAAAGGAAACCCCTCTAGACATAGCTCATGTTTCTACACCCCCAAAACACATCCCGCCAACAACCAACCTCACACAATTAACATGTGTACAATGTGAGCAATGGAGTCACCAGGAACATGGTGAGACAGACCATCGGTGTGATGAAGCAATGCTTCTGATGTCTGAACCGCTCAGGGGGATCCCTCCAGTACTCACTGGAGCAGGTGTCCAAGTTCATGGTGTTCTGCTGCACCCTTCATATCATCACCATCATGAGGACACATGCATTGGCACCAGGAATCCGGAGGCTACCTCAGGAGGAGGAGGCAGGGAGGATATTTCCTGGATGCCTTCCAGCCGGACAGGTTGTCGGAGAGTCCCTGCTAAGATTTCGGTTCCCATAGGACAACTTCTCTTTCCCTCCATGGATCCCCCATTCTCCACCATTACAACCATCTGAGATGCCCCATCACAGTGTTATTACATCACAGAAGGCACTATTCAGCCCTTCCTGTCTGCACCGCCTCTCCGAATGAGCAATTCACCTAATCCCATTCCCTGTTTTCTTCCCGTAACCCTGCACATCCTTCCTTCTCATATACCAGTTTATTCAGCTTTAGCATGTTCATAGATGTGCTCACCACACTGTTGAAGAGCATGCAGGGAGAGAGGGAATGCGTGATCAGCAGGCATTCAAAAAGTATCAGGCAGGTCGTGCCGAAGACCCCTGAGTGTATCTCAGTCTCCAACAGGTATTCAGTTCTGAATACTGAGGAAAGTGATGCTTCACCTGGGGAGAGCAGCCACAGCAAGTCCATGGCACCACGGGTGGCTCAGCTGCAGAGCGGGATACAGGGATGACTGGAAGAGCCATAGTGATAGGTGAGTCAATAGTCAGGGCAACAGACAGGCGTTTCTGTGGCCACAGACGTGAATCCAGGATGGTGTGCTGCCTCCCTGGTACCAGGGTCAAGGATCTCACTCAGCGACTGCAGAGACTCTTGAAGGAGGAGGGGAACAGCCAGAAGTCGTGGTCCACATAGGAACCAACGACATAGGTAGAAAGAGGGATGTGGTCTTGCAGTCAGAATTTAGGGAGCTAGGGAAGAAATTAGCAAGCAGGACCTCAAACATAGTCAAAAAGTAGAATTCTCCAGATTACTCCCAGTGCCAGGTGCAACTGAGTATAGAAATAGAAAGATAAGGCAGAAGAATGTGTGGCTGGAAAGATGGTGCAGGAGGGAGAGATTCATATTCCTGGGACACTGGGACCGGCTCTGGGGGAGATAGGACCTTTACAGGCCGGACGGGTTGCACGTGAACAGAGCCAGGACTGGGTTCCTTGCGGAATGTTTTGCTAGTACTGTTGGGGAGGGTTTAAACTAGTTTAGCAGGGGGAATGGGGACCTGAGGGTAGACTCAACTGGGACAAAATCAGAAACGAAAATGGAAGGTGGCAAATTAATGGATGAGTCTAGAAGACAGAGGAAATGAGGATGAGAAAATGAAAAAAAAGTTTGGCATTGTTCAAGGGAATCTATTTCAATGTATGGAGTGCTGCAAATGAAGCAGATGAGCTGAGTGCAAAGATAGACATGTGGCAGTATGATATCATAGTTATTACAGAAACATGGCTAAAGGAGGGACAGGAATGGCAGCTCAACGTTCCTGGTTCCCGGGTTTTCAGACGCAATAGGGAGGGGGTTAAGAAAGGAGGGGAATGGCAATTCTGGTCAAGGAATCTTTTGCAGCTGTGTGGAGGGATGATATGTCGGAAGGTTCATCAAGTGAGGCGATATGGATTGAGCTAAGGAACCAAAAAGGGGCAATCTCACTGCTGGGAGTGTGATCTCGACAGCCAAATAGTCAGAGGGAGATAGAGGAGCAGATAGGTAGGCAAGTCTCTGAGAAGTGCAAGAACAATAGGGCAGTAATAGTAGGGTATTTTAATCACCCCGATGTTAACGAGGATAGTTTTAGGATGAAAAGAATTGAGGGAGCAGATTTCTTGAGGTGCATTCAGGACAACATTTTTGTCCAGCATGCAGAAAGTCCAACAGGAGAGGGTGCAGTTTTAGATTTTATTTTAGGAAATGACGATGGGCAGGTGGATGGATTGTCATGGGAGAGCATTTTGGTGGGAGTGATCATAATTCAAACAGTTGTAACACAACTATGGAAACGTATGGACATAGTATAGGAGTTAGAGTTCTCAATTGGGGCAAGGCCAATTTTACTAAACCGAGGAGCGAAAGTGGACTGGAAACAGCGACTTGAAGGTAAATCAGTCTCAGAGCACTGGGAGGCATTCAAAGTGGAGATTCAAGGGGTTCAGGGTAAACATGTTCCCACAAAGGAAAAGAGTGAGGCGGCCAAATCTCGAGCCCCATGGATGTCAAGGATCCTATATGGTAAGATAAGACAGAAAAGGAAAGCATATATCCGACACTGAGAACTCAGTACCACAGAAAGTTGAGACGAGTTTAGAAAGTTGAAACACGAAAGAGGTGAGTTTATTATACTTAACAATATAAAACACATCCACACGAGAATCACACAGAAATAGATTACAGAGTGAGAAGTAAATTTATGGTTGGATTGGAGTCCAGAATAAATATAAAAATAAAATACCCATTCTGTGAGGTTGGACGATTCGGAGGTCTTCTGGCTGAAGTTGTCTTCTTGAAGTCTTTGGCTATTGAAAGTGTCCTTTTTAGCTGGCCCACATGGCTCAGAGATTTCTTGGAGGCAGACTTGTAGGTGTCTTCCTTTCCCTGATGTCTCTGTCTGTAGTAATCTATAGACCTGGAGGGACCACAGTCGGATGTGATTTTCAAAATTGTGATGTTATCTGAAGAGAGAGAAGGGACACAACCCTTCTGCTTCTGCACAATTTGAACCACTGGCTTGTCTGTCTTTGTCCAGCAGAAACTAACAGCTTTCACAGAGATGGGCAGAAGGTCTCATGACTGCCTCACTGTATTCTCTAGACCCTTATAATGAGATTCAAGGTTGGAAACTTCTATCTCCCCAGGGTTCAGGATACCAGTACTTACACTTGGAGGAGTTTGCTCTTTCAAAGTCAGTGTGTCAGGGTGGCCTTGTATGCCATGTTAATGATTGTAAGCTTAGGTAATTCAATCGCTGGAACAAGCCAGTGATTTGGGTCCAGGCTCATCAGACGTGTCTCCTGTTGTAGGCCTTGGAATGTGAAAAAGTATTTCAGATGCCAATTGCGGTGGCCATCTTGGCTGCCTGTTTTTTCGAGTTTAACTGTCGGATTTTTCCATTAAATGTTTCATGTAAGTTTCCAATCCATGAATTAAAATTGCTCATTTGGCATATTGTGTTATCTTGACACTGCAAATGTGATAATAGGAGCATTTCATTGCAGAATTGTGGGAAGAAATAGACGGAAACACACATTTATTCCCAATAATCACTTCTCAAATTCACACATTAACCTTAGAATTACTGCAGCTGACATTTTCTGTTACAGTTGTGCTGATTTAATTGTGTTGGAGTTTTTTCTGGGATAGTTATGTGTCGGGTTCGACCCTGGACAATGCATCAACAGCTACCATATATTTTTTTATCTCTCCTGCAATGAAGCTTTAACCATTCAGGTTCCTGCACCTTGATAATGTTTCTCCCTAAACCGACAGTGAGAAATAACTTGTTTCTTTCACCCCTGTGAGGTGTCTGGGATTTCCTCTGGGCCTTTGTTCTTGCTGACTTCTGCTTTGAAATTGTTGTGTTTGATTAGATTTGGGTTTGGGATCTGATCATTGGGTTCTTCAGTGGGTAGATCCACACTGACCTTGCTTTTCGCTTTCTGGTGAGGTACACAAGTGCTGTTTCCTTGACGGTATTTTCCCTTCACTTTTCCCTTTACTATGGGGAGGATCTTTTTTTCTAATCTGCCCTATATCCTCTGGGATATTAGTGTTCGCAGATGTCTGTCCGGCTTTCACTGCATTCTCCTGCGGCACTTCGACTAAGTAAGGCATCTCACTCACCATTGGCATGCATGTTTGGGACCTTTCCTTGCCCTTGCATGTTTATGTAAATGCTGTTCGCAGCCTATTTAGGGTGCCTCTTGGATCTGTATTTAAGGAGGAGAGTGTGGGGATGTATTTATCTAACATTTCAGGGTTCACTAATCGGAGAATAGGAAATTCCAGTTGGTATTCCTCCTGGCCCTCCTCTAATCTGTCCTCACGATTCTTTTCAATCCTTCCCTCCTGACTGTCTGACCGATCTGTAGTTGTCTGTCCCCTCCACAGCCTTTACTTTTTTTTTCCTTTGGTCTGGGGTGTCAATTAAATAATTTACCTGGCTATTCCTTTTGCCACTCGATATGGACCACTGAACCGGCATTTCAGGGGTTCTCCCTGCATTGGGAGTAGTGACAATACATGGTCTCTGGGTTGAAATGTTCTAACCTTGACATTTCTTTATGTTTACATTTTCACAGCTGCCTGGGAGATCTTTAGTTGTTCCTGCGGCACAACACAGGCTCCCGTGAGCCACTCCCAGAGCATGGAAATGTAGTCTAACACGGAAGACTCATTCCTCTGTCCCCAAAACTTCTCCTTGATTAATTTAAGAGGAACTCTCACCTCGTGTCCAAAAACTAATTCAAAGAGACTAAAGCCAGTGGAATCGTTGGTTAAGTCCCTGATAGGCAACAGGAGAAATCCCAGCCCGATGTCCCAGTCATGGGGTTTCTCATAGCAGTATGGCCTGATCATTGTTTTTAGGGTCTGGTGGTACCGCTCCAGAGCCCCTTGTGACTGTGGTTGGTAAGCCTTGGACTTTAGTTGGGTTATGTCCAGATTACCCATGACCTTTTCAAAAGGATTAGACATAAAATGTTTGCCCTGGTTCATCTGGATCTCAGCAGGCAGCCCATATCGGGTATAGAATTGGGTTAGCCCCTCCACTACGACCTTGGCAGAGATAGTTCATCCGGAGAATGATCTCTGGGAATCGGGTCACCACATCCATAATGGTGAGAAGATACTGGTAATCCCTCTATTGTTTTCAGTAGGTGTCCCACACAATCCACCAGCACTCTGCTGAATGGTTCCTGTTGGAGAAATACAGATTATGAGAAAATTATTGAACAAATTCTCCGGACTCAGACTTTGAGAATAAACACTTTATTGCATGATATCATGGGGCGCACATCTTACCTAAAGGCGGTCCAGTGCCACTCCATTGAACAAAGGAAATCCACAACGGATATACAGTTACTCAGTCCATCCCAGCTGGACATAATACAATCATAACGGTTATTGATTACATACATTATACATATTACCAATTAGATTACTCATTAGGCATCATGTGGTTACGTGATCAGCTCGTGCAAGCCCCCTGATCATCTTGTGATGTTTCCAGACCCACTTATCAACTATCCTTGAGTCTTCACAATGAATCCTTCTACCTTGATCAAGCTTGCATTCCTGACTGCTTCGTGCAGTCTGCAGTTACACAAAACTGCTGTCTTATGCACTGATATGGGGGCCCTCCTTGGTCAGGCTAATTGGCTGTGCTAAGCAGTACCATGCTCAAGGCTGCAAGCTAACTAACTTGTCCCACAATGCCTTGGGTAAATACTCCATTCTGGAACAATATGTGGCTATACTTTCAACTTGTATATGAGTGTATAAATATATTCACTAGGATTATATTAATCTACTTACTCAAATAACAGTTCAGCAAAACTGCTCCCACAGTTCCCCAAAAGCTGGTATGGGAATTAGGGGTGAAGGTTTTACTGCAGACTGAGGCTTCCCCACAACCTGGCACGTCTGACCAGTTTTACAGAACTCTACCACATTTTTGTGGAGTTGTGGCCAGTCAGAATGCTGTCTTATGTCGGCTTCGATTTTTCATACACCGACATGTCCAGCCATTGGATGTTCGTGGGCCATTCTTAATATTTCTTTAAGGTACCTCAGCGGCACCACTGTCTGGTGAACCACTGTCCTCTCTTCATCCGCAGGTCTGATGAGGAGGTCTACACTTCCTCATCAGCACCTCATTCTTTAAATAGTAGCACTCTGCAACTCCCTCTGCTTCAGTTTTTTTCAGTCGGGTCATCCATCTGCAGTGTCAGTTCAAGGGATTGTTTGGCCATGGACCGAGTCACCACACAATCAGGGAGAATGTCAGGGACCTTCTCCTGTAACTGCTCTTTCTCCCTGACCTCTTTTGATTTCTCGAGAACTACTGGGGAAGCGGCACCTTTCCCCCTGTCAGATTATTACCTGGGAGTAGGTCGATCCATCCACCGGTAAACGAGGTACAATCCCCATGGTTACCGGTACTGAAACTAGGTCACACTCCAAGTGCACCCGAGATAAAAGTATGGACATATACCATCTTCCGATACCATTCACTAACACTCTAGCATTCACTGCACGCTCGGAGGAAGGTCATGCCTTTTCCCAGCAAAAGGGATTGGGTCGCCCCTGTTTCCCTCAGTATGACTATGGGCTTGCTTGCCTCATTGGAGTGGTATAGGGACACTTTTCCTTGGGATTCAAATTCCTGGTAACTCTCGGTGATTTTGTTAAGTTTTCCCGCTCTCTCTGTGGTAGGTTTACTGGGTCTGACTGCCGCAGTTTGAGGCACAGTCTGATCTGCCGTGCTTTCCATCGGGGCCCGTTTACCGGCACTGATCTGGTGGACTCTGATTAATCCTACAGGTTTTCCCCGTCATTTCCATCATTCAGCTCGACGGTGATCGGCCTTATTACAGTGGAAACATACAGATCTTCGGCCATTACTCCTGGTCTCAGTACCGTCCTATTTGGCTTGAGGATGGGCCCCCGTGTGTCCAGCTTTTCCTTCTAGCCAATGGCTAGCCGGAATCCAATCATCCTCCTTTTATTCTCTGGTCTTCGGGGAGACAAGGGAAGTGTTTCCCTTTGGTGTTAAGGCCTTGTGTACAAGAGAAAATTCATAAGCCTGCAAAGCAACCAGCCTGGCTCTTTGAACCTCTTGCCCCTCTTTGTGGGTTTTAATGGGAGGGAGAGCGAGTTTTTGAACTCCTCGAGAACGATCTGAGGTTTACATATGTGGGCTCTATCTTGAGTGTCAATATCTACTGGTCAAAAGAAAACATAAAAACAGACTGTAAAATCTTCTATAGATACGTAAAAAGGAAACGTTTGGTTAAGACAAATGTGGGTCCATTGCAGGCAAATTCAGGAGAATTTATAATGGGGAAGAGAGAAATGGCAGAGAAGCTAAATGATTATCTTGTGTCTGTCCTAACTGAGGGCGATACAAGAAATCTCCCAGAATTGGAGAACCAAGGGGCTCGGGAGAATTAGGCGTGTGAAGGAAATTAGTATTAGGAAGGAAGTTGCATTGGAGAAAATAATGGGGCTGAAGGTTGACAAGTTCATAGGATATGATATGTTGCATCTCAGAGTGTTGAAAGAAGTAACTATGGAGATAGTGGGTGCATTGATGATCATCTTTCAAAATTCTATAGAGTCCAGAGCGGTTCCTGCAGATTGGAAGGTAGCAAATGTCACTCCACTATTAACGAAGTGAGGGAGAAAGAAAACCGGAAATTAAGGATCTGTTAGCCTTACATCAGTCGTTGGTAAAAAGCTGGAATCTATTCCAAAGGATGTGATAAATGGACACTTGGATAATAATGATCTGATTGGGCATAGTCAACATGGATTTATGAATGGGAAATCATTCTTGACGAACCTGTTGGAGTTTTTATTGAGGATGTTACTAACAGAATTGATAAAGGGGAGTCCGTGGACGTGGTATGCTTGGATTTTCCGAAGGCTTTCGATAAAGTATCCCACAAGAGATTGGTTAACAAAATTAAAGCACATGGAATAAGAGATAATATATGGGTATGCTTTAAGGAATGGTTAACAGGCAGAAAGCAGAGAGTAGGAATAAATGGCGCATTCTTGCGTCAGCCAGCTACGACTAGTGGGGTGCTGCATGGATCAATGCTTGGGCCCAAGCTGTTCACAACATATATCAATGATTTGGATATGAGGACAAAAGTAATATTTCCAAGTTCGCGGATGATACCAAAATAAGTGCGAATGCATGCTGTGAGGAATATGCAAAGCGGTTTCAAGGAAATTTAAACAGACTTAGTGAGTGGGCTAGAACATGGCGGGGCAATACAAAGTGGACAAATGTGAGGTTATCCACTTTGGTAGGAGGAACAGATGTGCAGAGCACTTCTTAAATGGTAAGAGATTAGAAAGTGTAGATGTACAAAGAGACCAGCGTGTCCTTGTCAATAAGTCACTGAAAGCTAACATGCAGGTGCAGCAAGCAATTAGGAAGGCGAATGGAAGGGCGGCACAGTGACGCAGTGGTTAGCACCGCAGCCTCACAGCTCCAGGGACCCGGGTTCGATTCCGGGTACTGCCTGTGTGGAGTTTGCAAGTTCTCCCTGTGTCTGCGTGGGTTTTCTCCGGGTGCTCCGGTTTCCTCCCACAAGCCAAAAGACTTGCAGGTTGATAGGTAAATTGGCCATTATAAATTGTCACTAGTATAGGTAGGTGGTAGGGAAATATAGGGACAGGTGGGGATGTTTGGTAAGAATATGGGATTAGTGTAGGATTAGTATAAATGGGTGGTTGATGGTCGGCACAGACTCGGTGGGCCGAAGGGCCTGTTTCAGTGCTGTATCTCTAATCTAATCATTCATCACAAGAGGACTTGTGTACAGGAGTAGTGAAGCCTTGCTTCAATTGTATAGAACCTTGGTTTGACCACACCTGGAGTGCTGTGTACAGTTTTGGTCCCCTTACCATAGGAAGGATATTATTGCCGTAGAGGGAGTGCAACGAAGATTCACCAGACTTGTTCCTGGGATGGCGGGACTGTCCTGTGAAGAGAGAGTGGGGAAACTGGACGTGTATTCTCTAGAGTTTCAAAGAACGAGAGGTCATAGAACATAGAACAGTACAGCACAGTACAGGCCCTTCGACCCACGGTGTTGTGCCGAACATTTAACCTACTCAAGATCTAAGTAACTACCTACACTTCATTCTACTATCGTCCATGTACCTAGCCAAGAGTCGCTTAAATGCCCCTAATGTATCTGCTTCTACTACCACCGCTAGCAGCGCATTCCACACACCCACCATGATCTCATTGAAACCTACATAATACTGAAATGGCTAGACCGGGTAGATGCTGGTAAAATGTTTCCTCTGGTTGGGGAGTCTAGAACCAGCAGATACAATTTTAAAATAATAGAGAAGCCACTTAGGACAGAGATGAGGGGAAATTTCGTTACTCAGAAGGTTGTGATCTTTGGAATTCTCCACCCCAGATGGCTGTGGAATCTCAGTCATTGTGTATGTTTAAAGTGGAGATTGACAGTTTTCTAAATACCAGTGACATAATAGGATATGGGGATATTGTGGGAAAAAGGCATTGAAGTGGATGATCAGCCATTATGATATTGAATGGCGAGCCAGGCTCGATGGGCTGAATGTCCTACTCCAGCTCCTATGTTCCGAAGCTGCTTACCTCTTTCAAACTCGAGGTAAGTTTAGTCAAGCCGATTTCGAAGGGTTCAGAATTTTTGCTGGTACACCTCTGGTACTATCTCGTATGTACCCAGGATAGCATTTTTAGTCATCACAAAATCTGATGAACTTTCATCTGGCAACAGTGAATAAACCTCATGGGCTTTTCCTGTTAATTTATTTTGCAAAAACAGTATCCATCTCTCTGCAGGCTATTTCAGCTGCTGTGCAAGTTTTTCAAAAGTGACAAAAAATTCTGCCATCCTCCTCATTGAACTTTCTCATGAACTGGGAGAACTTTAAGAGCTCGGCGCATGGTCCTGATCTCGGGGTAGCTCCCTCACTCGCTGTGCCTTCACTGGGCGTACTGGGTCTTCCTCTAGTTGGTTGAGCCACCTCAACTCCCTTTCTTCCTTCTCCTTCTGGAATACTCTTACTTTCTCCCTATCACTTTGCTCTTTCTCGCTCTCTCTGGAATTCTAATTCTAGTCTCTTCTGTTCTAGTTTTACCATAGCTAACATTACTCTATCTGTTAATAATTCTAACCCTGTGTGAGTCTTCAGCTTCAAGTGAAAAATGGTTGCACACGGGTCTCAGGATTTCGGGTTTCCGAGCTTTTGGACGGAGAGTAATCCCCAACTGTCCAGCTACATTACTCAACTTTTCAACTGATAGGATGTTAACCTGTACCGAGTTACTTTACTCTGTATGTAACTCCTTTATTGCAAATGGAACTCCTTTATTCAAAAAGACAGGGAGACAGAAAGCAGGAAGCTCCAGGCTATTTAGCTTTATATCTGTCTTGCAGAACATGTGAGAAGTTATTATTCAAGACGTAATAGCAGACACTTAGAAAAATCAGATAATCAGGCAGAGTCAACATGGTTTTCAGAAAAGGAAATCATGTTTAACAAAAGTTATTCGATTTCTTTGAAGAAGTAGCATGTGCTGTGGAGAAAGGGAAACAGGTGGATGTACTGCACTTAGATTTCAAGAATGCATTTGATAAGGTGTCACATCAAACGGTATTGCTCATGGTGTAGGGGGTAACATATTGGCATGGATAGAAGATTTGCTAGCTCACAGGAAACAGAAGGTAGGCATAAATGGGTCATTTTCTGGTTGGCAAGGTGTAATGAGTGGTGTGACACAGGAATCAATGCTGGGGCCTCAACATTTTACAATTTATAGAAATGACTTGGATGAATGGACCAAAGGTATAGTGGCTAAAATTGCTGATGACACATAGTTAAGCAGTAAAGTAAGTTGTGAAGAGGACATCAGGAGGTTAAAAATGGAATATAGATAGGTGAAGTCAGTGGGCAAAGATCTGGCAAATGGAGTACAATGTGGAAAAATGTGAACTTGTCCATTTTGGCAGGAAGAATAAAAAAGAATCATTAATCTAAATGTTGAGAGATTGCAGAGCTCTGAGATGCAGAGGGATCTGGGTGTTCTACTGCATGAATCGCAAGAGGTTAGTATGCAGGTACAGCACGTTATTAGGAAAGCTAATAGAATGTTATCGATTATCATGAGGGGAATTCAATACAAAAGTAGGGAGATTATGCTTTAGCTGTACAGGGCATTGGTGAGACCACATCTGGAGAACTGTGTACAGTACTGGTCTCCTTATTTAAGGAATGATGTAACTGCATTGTAAGCAGTTCAGAAAAGGTTGACGAGACTAATACTTGGATTGGGTGGATTGTCTTAGGAGGAAGGATTGGACAGGCTAGGATTGTATCCGCTGCAGTTTAGGAGAGTAAGAGGCGACTTGACTGGAACATATACGATCATGAGGGGTCTTGACAGGGTGCATGTGGAAAAGGATGTTACCCATTGTGAGAGAATCTAGAGCTAGGGGTCACTATTTAAAAATAAGGGGTCGCCCATTTAAAACAGGAAAGAGGAGAATTTCTTTCTGTCAGAGGGTTGTGAAATTTTGGAACTCTCTTCCTCAAAAGGCAGTAGAAGCAGAGTCTTTAAATATTTTAAAGCAGAGGTAGATAGATTCTTGATAAACAAGGGGGTAACAGGTTACAGGAGGAAGGTGAGAAGTTAAAATTGAGGTTAAAATCAGATTAGCTATGATCTTATTAAATGGCAAGGCAGGCTTGAGGGACCGAGTGGCCGACTCCTGCTCTTAATTCGTATGTTCACGTGTTCGTTTGCGCTGGCTTCGGAGGGTACTGGCTTCGAATGTGGATATTTTAGTGCTCTAGCAGTGGAAAACACAATAAAACTGCTTTGAAATTTGTAATTGTTTTCTCAGGATCAGTTGTTTTTGCCACTTCTCTGGCCAAAGGAGGGGTACCAGAGGACTGGTGGACAGCGAATGTGCTACCATATTCAAGAAGGGTAGCAGGGATATACCAGGTAATTACTGGCCAGTGAGTCTAACACCAGTGGTTGGGAAACGATTGGAAAAAAATCTGAAGGACAGGATTAATCTCCACTTGGAGATTTGCTTGAATTTTCGAGGAGGTGACTAGATGTGTCAATGAGGATAAAGCAGTTCATGTAGTCTACATGAACCTCAGTAAGGCTTTTGATAACGTCCCGCATGGGAGATTGGTTAAGAAGGCAAGAGACCATGGGATCCAGGGTAATTTGGCAAATTGGATCCAAAATTGGCTTAGTGGCTAGAGGCAGAGGGTGATGGTTGAGGGCTGTTTTTGCGAGTGGAAGCCTGTGATCAGTGGTGTACCACCGGGATCGGTGCTGGGGCCCTTGCTGTTTGTAGTATGCATCAATGATTTAGACGTGAATATAGGAGGCATGATCAGTAAGTTCGCAGAAGACACGAAAATTGACGGTGTTGAAAATAGTGAGGAGGGAAGCCTTAGATAACAGGACGATATAGATGGGCTATTAAGATGGGCAAACAGTGGCACATGGAATTTAATCCTGAGAAATGTGAGATGATGTATTTTGGGAGGAATAATAGGGCAAGGGAATATACAATGGAAGGGAGGACCCCTGGAAGTACAGAGGGTCAGAAGGACCATGGTGTACTTGTCTATAGATTACTGAAAGCAGCAGTACAAGGAGATAAGGTGGTTAGGAAGGCATATGGGACACGTGCCTTGATTAGCCAAGTTATAGAATGTAAGAGCAGGGAGGCTATGATGGAGCTGTACAAATCGCTTGTTAGGCCACAGCTGGAGTACTGTGTACACATCTGGTCACCACACTATTGGAAGGATGTGATTGCACTGGGTAGGGTGCGGAGGAGATTCACCAGGATGTTGCCTGGCCTGGAGCATTTCAGCTATGAAGAGAGACTGGATAGGCAAGAGTTGTTTTCCTTGGAGCAGAGATGGCTGAATGGGGACCTGACTGAGGTGCACAAAATTATAAGGGCTGAGTTAGCAAGAAACTTTTTCCCTTATCAGAAGTGTCAATAACTAGGGGGGCGCAAAGACTTAAGTTTAGGGGTAGGAGGTTTAGAGAAAATTTGAGGAAAAATGATTTTCACATGGAGGGTGGTTGGAATCTGCAACACACTGCGTGAAGGGGTGAGAGAGTCAGGAAGCCTCACAACAACATTTAAGATGTATTTAGATGAGCACTTAAAACGCCATACCGTACAAGATTACGGGCCAAGTGCTGGAAAATGGGATTAGAATAGATAGGCCTGATGGCGGGCGTGGACACGGTGGTCCAATGGGACTGTTTCTGTGCTGTGTAACCCTGTGACTCCAATTTCTCGTTTGTTGTTGGGTTATGGTCACTAGAGCTTCCAGATGTCTGTCGAAGACAGATGAGGATGGGTCCCAGTCTCCCCATTTGTCCTAGTGTTTATTTGATCACAACAAGGTTTATTCATTTTTAACAGTGGACGTGCTTACCACCTCAGTGAGTGTTTGTTGTGATCGTGAAAGAACCAATCAGACAGGTTTTCTTGAGTTTAAACTGGAAGTAAGTGTATTACATTTCAAAATTCTAATTGAGTCTAAATAAAATAATTAAAATATACTGCATTCACGCAGACACCGACACGAGAATCACACACAAATAAATTAGAATGAGAAATAAATTGTGGTTGGATATGAATCCGGAATAATTCTTTAAAAAACAAGGCCTGTGAGGTTGGATGATTCTGTGGTCTGTGCGTTTGGCACCCTTAGTTATGAGTTTCATGTCATCTGCAAGACATGAAATTATGTTTTTCTTTACATAAAGGTCTATGTCATTCATATATCTATTTGTATGACAAAAACAGCGCTAGTTCCAATACGGACCCCTGAGACTCCATACTGTATACTCCCCCTCCCCCAGTCAAAACAATGTCTGTTCACCACTTCTCTCTGCTTTCTGTCCATGAGTCGGTGTCATATCCACACTATCGCTGTCACATGAATCCATGTGTTCCATCTTTCATAACAAGTCAACGAAATGTCATTTGATCACAGGCCTTTTGAAAGTCCATATACATAGGACAAAACACATTATCCTCATCAACACTCACAGTTATGTCATCAACTAACTTGATCAAGATTATCAGACATGATTTTCCATTAACCTATCAGTGCTGAATGTCAAAGAACAAACAAACAACAGTACAGTACAGGAACAGGCCATTCGGCCCTCCAAGTCTGCTCCGATCACGATGCCTGCCTAAACTAAAACCTTCTGCACTTCCGGGGTCCGGATCCCTCTATACCCATCTTATTCACGTATTTGTCGAGATGCCTCTTAAACGTCTCTATGGTACCTGCTTCCACCACCTCCCCCGGCAACAGGTTCCAGGCACTCACCACCCTCTGCGTAAAGAACTTGCCTCGCACATCCCCTCTGAACTTTGCCCCTCGAACCTTAAACCTCTGTCCCCCAGTAACTGACTCTTTCACCCTGGGAAAAAGCTTCTAACTATCCATTCTGTCCATGCCGCTCATAACTTTGTAAACCTCTATCATGTCGCCCTCCACCTCCGTCGTTCCAGTGAAAACATCCCGAGTTTTTCCAACCTGTCCTCATAGCTAATACCCTCCAGACCAGGCAATATCCTGGTAAGCCTCTTCTGTACCCTCTCCAAAGCCTCCACGTGCTTCTGGTAGTGTGGCGACCAGAATTGCACGCAAAATTCTAAGTGTGGCCTAACTAAATTTCTGTACAGCTGCAGCATGACTTGCCTATTTTTATACTCTATGCACCGACCGATGAAGGCAAGCATGCCGTATGCCTTCTTGACTACCTTATCCACCTGCGTTGCCACTTTCAGTCACCTGTGGACCTGTACGCCCAGATCTCTCTGCCTGTCAATACTCCTAAGGGTTCTGCCATTTACTGTATACTTCCCACCTGCATTAGACCTTCCAAAATGCATTACCTCACATTTTTCCGGATTAAACTCCATCTGCCATTCCGCCACCCAAGTCTCCAACCGATCTATATCCTGCTGTATCCTCTGACAATCCTCATCACTGTCCGCAACTCCGCCAACCTTTATGTCGTACTTATCAGACCAGCTACATTTTCCTCCAAATCATTTATATATAATACAAAGAGCAAAGTTCCCAGCACTGATCCCTGTGGAACACCACTAGTCACATCCCTCCATTCAGAAAAGCACCCTTCCACTGCTACCCTCTGTCTTCTATGACTGATCCAGATCTGTATCCATCTTGCCAGCTCCCCTCTGATCCCATGTGACTTCACATTTTGTATCAGTCTCCCATCTTGTCAAAGGCTTTACTGAAGTCCACATAGATAACATCCAATGCCCTTCCTTCATTAAATATCTTCGTCACTTCCTCAAAAAACGCAATCAAATTAGTGAGATACGACCTCCCCTTCACAAATCCATGCTGCCTCTCGCTAATAAGTCCATTTGCTTCCAAATGGGAGTAAATCCTGTCCCGAAGAACCCTCTGTAATAATTTCCCAACCACTGACGTGAGGCTCACCGGCCTATAATTTCCTCGATTATCCTTGCTATCCAACAAAGGAACAACATTGGCTATTCCCCAGTTCTCTGGGACCTCACCTGCCGCCAATGAGGATGCAAAGATTACTGTCAAGGCCCCAGCAATTTCTTCCCTTGCCTCCCTCAGTATTCTGGGCTAGATCCCATCAGGCCCTGGGGACTTATCTACCTTAATGCTTTGCAAGACACCCAACGCCTCCTCCTTTTTTATAATGAGATGACTGAGACTATCTACGCTCCCTTCCCTAGGCTCATCATCCACCAAGTCCTTCTGCTTAGTGAATAGTGATGCAAAGTACTGATTTCGTACCTCGCCCATTTCCTCTGGCTTCATACATAGAATTCCCTTCTCTGTCCTTGAGTGGGCCAACCCTTTCCCTGGTTACCCTCTTGCTCTTTATATACGTATAAAAACCCTTGGGATTTTCCTTAATCCTGTTTGCCAATGACTTCATATAAACCCTTTTCGCCCTCCTAACTCCTTGCTTAAGTTCTTTCCTACTGCCTTTATATTCCTCAAACGATTCGTCTGTTCCTTGCCTTCCAGCCCTTACAAATGCTTCCTTTTTCTTTTTGACTAGGCTCACAATATCCTGCGTTTTCCAAGGTTCCAGAAACTTGCCAAACTTATGCTTCTTCCTCACAGGGACATCCTGGTCCTGGATTCAAATCAACTGACGTTTGAAAGACTCCCATATGTCAGATGTTGATTTACGCTCAAACAGCCGCCCCCAATCTAAATTCTTCAGTTCCTGCCTAATATTGTCATAATTAGCCTTCCCCCAATTTAGTACCTTCACCCGAGGACTACTCTTATCCTGATCCACAAGTACCTTAAAACTTATGGAATTATGGTCACTGTTCCCGAAATGCTCCCCTACTGAAACTTCGACCACCTGGCCGGGCTCATTCCCCAATACCAGGTCCAGTCCGGCCCCATCCCTAGTTGGACTATCTACGTATTGTTTCAAGAAGCCCTCCTGGATGCTCCTCACAAATTCTGCCTCTTCCAAGCCCCTAACACGAAGTGAGTCCCAGTCAATATTGGGGAAGTTAAAATCACCCACCACTGCAACCCTGTTACCTTTACATCTTTCCAAAATCTGTCTACATATCTGCTCCTCTACCTTCAACTGGCTGTTGGGAGGCCTGTAGTAAACCTCCAACATCGTGACTGCACCCTTTTTATTCCTGAGCTCCACCCATATTGCCTCGCTGCAAGCCCCCTCCGAGGTGTCCTCCCACAGTACAGCTGTGATATTCTCCTTAACCAGTAATGCAACTCACCCACCCCTTTTACACCCCGTCTATCCCGGCTGAAGCTTCTAAAGCCTGGAATATTTAGCTGCCAATCCTGCCCTTCCCTCAACCAATTCTCTGTAATAGCAACAACATCAGATTTACAAGTACTAATCCAAGCTCTAAGTTCATCTGCCTTACCTGTTATACTTCTTGCATTGAAACAATTGTACTTCAGACCGCCAGTCCCGCTGTGCTCCGCACCATCTCCCTGCCTGCTCTTCCTCTTCGTCTTACTGGCCTTATTTACTTGTTCCCCCTCATTTATTTCACTTTCTGTCCTTCTGCTCTGCTTCCCACCCCCTGCCACACTAGTTTAAACCCTCCCGAGTGACGCTAGCAAACCTCGCAGCCAGGAGATGTGTGCCCCTCCAGTTTAGATGCAACCCGTCCTTCTTGTAGAGGTCCCATCTGTCCCTGAAGAGATCCCAATCGTCTCGATATCAGAAACCCTCCCTTCTACTCCAGCTGTTCAGCCACGTGTTTACCTGCAACATATTCCTATTTCTAGCCTCACTGGCACGTGTTATTTATTATACCCTGTTTTCCCAAGCTAGATATCTATTTGTACTGGGTTACGGCCTCTAGAAATTTCCAACCACCAACATTACACTGACTGGTCGGTAGTTACAGGGTTTATCGAAACTCTCCTTTTGAAAACAGGGTGTGACATTTATAGCCTTCCAGTCCTCTGACAACTCTTTCATATCTAAGGAGGATTGCAAGATTCTGGCCAGTGCCCCTGCAATGTCCACCATTCTTTCCCTCAACAAACCTCATATATCCTATCTAAACCGGGTAAATCTTTTACTTTATTGTGGTACAAAAAGTGTTGGATTGAAAGGGGTTGACTGAACCTGTTGGTTCAGTGACTGTAATTAATGTCAGTCACTATGGACACTAATTGCATCACTGGAGGTTTTCCCTCTTCTATTAATAATGGGCTCCACTCAAAGTGCAATCCCATAGTGTCAGTTGGAGCATCAACCCTGACACGAAGAGGGAAACGTGGCTGCAGTGAGACGGAGAGTACAGATCAGAATCTGATAACAATGAATTGGAATGTTACAACAATGGGTCAGAATCTGAGAACAATAGATTGGAATGTTGCAACAATGGGTCAGAATCTGAGAACAATAGATTGGAATGTTACAACAATGGGTCAGAATCTGAAAACAATAGATTGGAATAAACAAAGAACAAATAACAAAGAAAATTACAGCACAGGAACAGGCCCTTCGGCCCTCCAAGCCTGCGCCGATCCAGATCCTCTATCTAAACATGTCGCCTATTTTCTAAGGGTCTGTAACTCTTTTCTTCCTGCCCATTCATGTATCTGTCTAGATACATCTTAAAAGACGCCATCGTGCCCGCATCTAACACCTCCGCTGGCAACGCATTCCAGGCACCCACCACCCTCTGCATAAAGAACTGTCCACGCATATCCCCCCTAAACTTTTCCCCTTTCACTTTGAACTCGTGTCCTCTCGGAATTGAATCCCCCACTCTGGGGAAAAGCCTCTTGCTATCCACCCTGTCTATACCTCTCATGATTTTGTACACCTCAATCAGGTCCCCCCTCAACCTCAGTCTTTCTAATGAAAATAATCCTAATCTACTCAACCTCTCTCCATAGCTAGCGCCCTCCATACCAGGCAACATCCTGGTGAACCTCCTCTGCATCCTCTCCAAAGCATCCACATCCTTTTGGTAATGTGGCGACCATAACTGCACGCAGTATTCCAAATGTGGCTGAACCAAAGTCCTATACAACTGTAACATGACCTGCGAACTCTTGTACTCAATACCCCGTCCGATGAAGGAAAGCATGCCGTATGCCTTCTTGACCACTTTATTTACCTGCGTTGCCACCTTCAGGGAACAGTGGACCTGAACACCCAAATCTCTCTGGACATCAATTTTCCCCAGGACTTTTCCATTTACTGCATAGTTCACTCTTGAATTGGATCTTCCAAAATGCATCACCTCGCATTTGCCCTGACGGAACTCCATCTGCCATTTCTCTGCCCAACTCTCCAATCTATCTATATTCTGCTGTATTCTCTGACAGTCCCCTTCAGTATCTGCTACTCCACCAATCTTAGTGTCGTCTGCAAACTTGCTAATCAGTCCACCGATACATTCCTCCAAATCATTAATGTATATCACAAACAACAGTGGTCCCAGCACGGATCCCTGTGGAACACCACTGGTCACACGTCTCCATTTTGAGAAACTCCCTTCTACTGCTACTCTCTGTCTCCTGTTGCCCAGCCAGCTCTTTATCCATCTAGCGAGTACACCTTGGACCCCATGCGCCTTCACTTTCTCCATCAGCCTGCCATGGGGAACCTTATCAAACGCCTCACTGAAGTCCATGTATATGACATCGACAGCCCTTCCCTCATCAATCAACTTTGTCACTTCCTCAAAGAATTCTATTAAGTTGGTAAGACATGACCTTCCCTGCACAAAACCATGTTGCCTATCACTGATAAGCCCATTTTCTTCCAGATGGGAATAGATCCTATCCCTCAGTATCTTCTCCAGCAGCTTCCCTACCACTGACGTCAGGCTCACTTGTCTATAATTACCTGGATTATCCCTGCTACCCTTCTTAAACAAGGGGACCACATTAGCAATTCTCCAGTCCTCCGGGACCTCACCCGTGTTTAAGGATGCTGCAAAGATATCTGTTAAGGCCCCAGCTATTTCCTCTCTCACTTCCCTCAGTAACCTGGGATAGATCCCATCCGGACCTGGGGACTTGTCCACCTTAATGCCCTTTAGAATACCCAACACTTCCTCCCTCCTTATGCCGACTTGACCTAGAGTAATCAAACATCTGTTCCTAACCTCAACATCCGTCATATCCCTCTCCGCGGTGAATACCGATGCAAAGTACTCGTTTAGAATCTCACCCATTTTCTCTGACTCCAAGCATAACATTCCTCCTTTGTCCTTTAGTGGGCCAATCCTTTCTCTAGTTACCCTCTTTCTCCTTATATATGAATAAAAGGCTTTGGGATTTTCTTTAACCCTGTTTGCTAAAGATAGTTCATGACCCCTTTTAGCCCTCTTAATTCCTCGTTTCAGATTTGTCCTACATTCCTGATATTCTTTCAAAGCTTCGTCTTTCATCAGCCGCCTAGACCTTATGTATGCTTCCTTTTTCCTCTTAGCTAGTCTCACAATTTCACCTGTCATCCATGGTTCCCTAATCTTGCCATTTCTACCCCTCATTTTCACAGGAACATGTCTCTCCTGCACGCTAATCAACCTCTCTTTAAAAGCCTCCCACATATCACATGTGGATTTACCTTCAAACTGCTGCTCCCAATCTACATTCCCCAGCTCCTGCCGAATGTTGTTATAGTTGGCCTTCTCCCAATTTAGCACTCTTCCTTTAGGACCACTCTCGTCTTTGTCCATGAGTATTTTAAAGCTTACGGAATTGTGATCACTATTCCCAAAGTAGTCCCCCACTGAAACTT
Source organism: Heterodontus francisci (assembly GCF_036365525.1). Lineage (NCBI taxonomy): Eukaryota > Metazoa > Chordata > Chondrichthyes > Heterodontiformes > Heterodontidae > Heterodontus > Heterodontus francisci. The sequence goes on from NW_027141699.1 coordinate 659,748, forward strand.
CAAACTCCTGGCCGGGTTCATTCCCCAACACCAGGTCCAGTATGGCCCCTTCCCGAGTTGGACTATTTACATACTGCTCTAGAAAACCCTCCTGGATGCTCCTTACAAATTCTGCTCCATCTAGACCTCTAACACTAAGTGAATCCCAGTCTATGTTGGGAAAATTAAAATCTCCTATCACCACCACCCTGTTGCTCCTACATCTTTCCATAATCTGTTTTACATATTTGTACCTCTATCTCACGCTCGCTGTTGGGAGGCCTGTAGTGCAGCCCCAACATTGTTACCGCACCCTTCCTATTTCTGAGTTCTGTCCATATTGCCTCACTGCTCGAGTCCTCCATAGTGCTCTCCTTCAGCACAGCTGTGATATCCTCTTTGACCAGTAATGCAACTCCTCCACCCCTTTTACCTCTCTCTCTATCCCGCCTGAAGCATCGATATCCTGGGATATATAGTTGCCAATCATGCCCTTCCCTTAGCCAAGTCTCAGTAATAGCAATAACATCATACTCCCAGGTACTAATCCAAGCCCTAAGTTCATCTGCCTTACCTACTACACTTCTTGCATTAAAACAAATGCACCTCAGACCACCAGTCCCTTTACATTCATCATCTGCTCCCTGCCTGCTCTTCCCCTTAATCACACTGACTTCATTTTCAAGTTCCTTACAGGCTTTTGTTACTACCTCCTTACTGTCAACTGACCTCCTCAATTGGTTCCCATCCCCCTGCCACATTAGTTTAAACCCTCCCCAACAGCGTTACAACAATGGGTAGCAGGAGTTTCTCCTATAGGCTTGGCGAAATTACAGCAGATTATTTTTGGATAACATTAAAATGGCGGATCTATTTTGCACTGAAGATGATTGAAACGATTTACGATCCCATCCTCGCTATTATTGGTGTCCCTGGTAAGTCTCTGTATCCAACGATTGGATCTATAAAGACTGCCTGGTGTCCAATCCTCAGGCTTGTGGGGTATCAGTGGACCCTCATTCATTGTCTACACCTGTCCACTTCAAAGACTGCCCTGTGTCCAATACTCAGCAGAGAGAAGCAGGATGAAAGGTCCTGTGGCTTTTCCAGGATATCGGGATTCGTGATGGTGTAGGTGGCTCTGTGGGGTCCCCATGACAACGGGGAGACTTACAGGAACTGGTGGAACTCTCACTCCATTAATGTGCAGTTGGTGTGTGAGCATGCCCAGTACATCATGTTGGTGAATGTCCACTATCCTGGCACCAGCCAGGATACCTTCATTCTGAAGCAGTCAGCCAGTCCCAATATTTCGGAGCTCCATGGAAAACAGGAATGCGGTTCCTCAGAGACAATGGAAACCCCGCCCCCACACACATGGCTATACCTCCGACAAACCCAAACCCACTTCCCACTGCCAGTCAAACAAACACTCCAGCAGGAACACAGTGGAACAGACCATCGGGGTGATGAAGCAATGCTTACAATGTCTGAACCGCTCGGGGGGAGCCCTCCAGTACACACTGGAGCAGGTGTCCAAGTTCATGGTGTTCTGCTGCACCCTTCATATCATCACCATCATGAGGACACAGTCATTGGCACCAGGAATCCGGAGGCTACCTCAGGAGGAAGAGGAGTAGGCAGGGAGGGTATTTCCTGGTTGCCTTCGACCCGGACAGGCTGTTGGAGAGTCCCTGCCAAGATTCCAGATCCCATAGGACAACTTCCCTGTCCCACCATGTATCCCCCCCATTCTCCACCATTACACCCATCTGAGACGCCCAGTGACAGCGTCCCCTTTGTCACTATCCTGCAATAAAAGCCACCAACAAAAACCTTTTCATTAACATCTTTATCCATCACCAATTAAACAAACAAAACTGAACTATTCACACTTGTGTATTCCCTTGGTGCCTGTCTTGTGGGTTCCCTCGACCTGCCTCGTGCTACTACACAGGGTTTCTCCAATGACTGCAGCATGGCTGGTGGAAGGCTGCTGACTTTCACTGTGGGGTGACTGCAGATTGCCTTGAAGGACGTTCTCGAGCGGCTCTGGGCCCTGAGGGCTCGGATTCAGACTGCACCACGTCGATACGGGCAGCAGCAGCCTGGGCTGGCTGATGACGAACAGGAAGGACATTGGTGGAGTGAAAGTGAAGGGAGAACAAATGCTGTCATCCTGAGAGAAGACAGCAGGTTCATGCTCCACGGAGACACTGTCACTCCCACGTGATGACACCTCAGCAATCCATGTAATGCACTGGATCACTGAGACGCTGGGTGTCAGCCGTCTGTGCTGCTGTGGAAGCTGAGACAATGGTTACCAAACACTGTATCGCAGCTGGGTCCCCTAGTACTGTCATAGAGTAAGTGACCACTTCCACAGGGGAAGGAATAGGCTTCTAGCTCTGTGCAATGCCCTGTGCCATGTTGGACATTGCCCTCCGGTCATCTGACACATGAACTATCCTTTCCCCCTGGCCTGGCTGCACCTCACTCGTGCTCGGTGACTCACCACGTGTAGATTCTGACTCTATACCAGCCTCTACAGCACACACAGTGTAAGTATTTGAGCCGTTGGCTGTGAGTATCAGAGCAAGTGATGGGGCTTCACCATCAGTGCTGTGCTGCTGCTCTTTCTCTGTCTCCTGGAGCTGCTGTGACTGGGAAGCTGGCAGTTTTAAGTTATCGTTGGCAAGTATAAAATCAGAAGGGGAGGGTTGGGTTGAGGGATTGGGGGTGGGATGGAAAGCAGGAGGTCCATGGTCCCACCATCTGCAGCTTGTACATCATCCCAGACAGCAGGATGAGGGGGAGGTGGGAGTTAAGAAGGGACATAAGGCAGGTGCATAGCATCATCCTGAATGCTCTCGGTCATGTCGCATGCTACGGGCTCTGTCACAGCCGGTCCCATGATGTGGAGAACCATCTCCTCCCTCAGGCTCAGGGGATGAAGGTATGCATGGCCCCCGCCGGTTCACTGCCTCCCCTGTGATTATGGGCCACCTTGTCCTGTAAGAGATGGGGTGGAATATCAGGAATTGTGTTTCACTGTATTTGGGTGATGTGCCTGCCATAGCTGAATAGCTGGAGATATGTGGAGACAGTGAGAGGTGGGTATGAGGCTGGTATCAGTGGAAGGTGTGTGAGGGTGAGGTGGAGTATGTGAATGTTAGGTGTGAGTCCGGAGTGTTAGGGACAGCTGATGGGTGAGTGATGGGGGTGTGGTACATTGAGAAGTGTGCGAGGTTGGTGGTGTTGGGGGTAGGAGATGCCATTTGGAGATGAAGTCACTGACATCGAACACCCGTGTGAGCATTAAACTTCTTCTGGCACTGCTGCCACGTCCTCGGGCCCACACCTCTTGCATTGACCTCCCTGGCCACCTTCTCCCAGTCCCTTCAGAGAGCGTTACTTGAGGGCCTCGGCCGCACGCCATGGAAACATGGCCTCTTTTCTCTTGTCACCCTCCATGACTAAGGCCTCCAGCGCCACATCCGTGAACTGCAGAGCCCTCTATAGTTTTTTAGTTTTAGTTTCAGAGATACAGCACTGAAACAGGCCCTTCGGCCCACCGAGTCTGTGCCGACCATCAACCACCCATTTATACTAACCCGACACTAATTCCATATTCCTACCACATATTCCCACCTGTCCCTATATTTCCCTGCCACCTACCTATACTAGGGGCAATTTATAATGGCCAATTAACCTATCAACCTGCAAGTCTTTGGCATGTGAGAGGAAACCGGAGCACCCGGAGGAAACCCACGCAGACACAGGGAGAACTTGCAAACTCCACACAGGTAGTACCCAGAATTGAACCCGGGTCCCTGGAGCTGTTAGGCTGCGGTGCTAACCACTGCACCACTGTGCCGCCCGAATGTTCCATTTACCTTGTTTCCAATTGCAGAATTCACAGTCAGCACACGCAACCTCCTGTGATTCAGTGCAGCTTCCCTTTAAGAGGAACAGACTGTCTTTAAAAGCTGAATGCTGGCTGAAACACGAGCCAGCCTCACACACAGTTCTGTCCCAGTTAACAGTGCAGACAGACAGCAGTGCAGTTCACCCTGGGCAGCAAGTAGAATTCATAGAAATGAGGAGACAGCAGGAGTTTTGTGTGTCACCTGCCTCAACAAGAACGGGCACGGGCAGATCATGAATCACAAACCGTACGCACAGAACGAGGATATTCGGCCCATTGTGTCAGTGCAGTCTCTTTGAAAGAGATATCAAATTAGTTCCTCTCCCCTCCTCTTGCCCCACACTCCAGCTTTTTTAAAATTCCAATTCATGTATTTGCTGAATTCTCTTTTGAAAGATATTATTGAATCTGCTTATACCATGTTTTCAGGCAGTGAATTCCAAATCCCAACAACTCGCTGTTCAGAAAATTCTCCTCATTTCACCTCTGGTTCTTTGTCAATTACCTTCAATCTGTGTCTTCTTAATACTGAACTTTCTGGCACTGGAAACAGTTTCACATTAATTACTCTATCAAAACCCTTCATGATTTTGAATTCTATATTAAATCTCCCCTTGCCCTTCACTGCTCTAAAGAGAACAATCCCAGCTTTTCCAATCTCTCCACGTAACTGAATTCCCAGATCCCTGGTACCATTCTAGTAAATCACCTCTGTATCTTCACTAAGTCCTTGACATCCTTACCAAAGTGTGGTGATCAGAATTGGACACAATTCTCCAGCTGGGACCGAACCAATGATGTATAAAAATCAGCATTTCCTCCTGAGTTTTATTACTCTGTGTATCTCTCTCTAACACCAAGGACACTACATGTTACCTTCAAAGATCTGTGTGTGTACACCCCAGGTCTCTCTAATCCTGCACCCGCTTTATAATGGTCACATTGAGTTTATGTTGTTTTGCCTCATATTTCCTACCCAAATGTCTCACTTCACACTTCACTGTGTTAAATTACATCTGCCATGTTCCTGTACATTTCACCAGTCAGTCTCTGTCCTGCTGAAGTCTGTTACTATCCTTCTCACTGTTTATTTACATTTCTGAGTTTCCTGCCCTCTGAAAACTTTGGCATTATCCTCTCTGTACACACGCCCATTGCATTAACATACAGCAACAGTGATCCCAACAGTGACCCTGGGGAACCCCACTGTGTACTTCCCTCCAGACTGAACAACAACCATTCTCCAATACTCTCCGTTTTCTGTCACGGAGCTAAGTTCCTGCTTGCTGGCATTGAAAATAAAAAAAGGACTTCCATTTATGTAACGCCTTCATGACCTCTGCATGTCCCAAAGCGATTTACAACCAACGAGTACCTTTTAACGTTTAGTCAGTCTTGGAATGTCGGAAAAACACAGCCAATTTCCGTACAGCAAGATCCCACAAGTAGCAGTGTGATCATGATCAGATCTGTTTTTGTGATGTTGATTTGAGGGGGTAAATGTTGACCAGGACACTGGGAATAATTCCGCTGACATTCTAAATAATTCCATGGGATCGATCCATCCAGCTGAGTGGGCAGACGGGACCTGGCTTTACCTTTTCTTTGATAAGGCGGCACCTCTGACAGTGAAACACTCCCTCAGTACTGCACTGCAGTGTCAGCCTTGATTCTTGTGATCAAGTCCTGCAGTGTCATTTGAGCCTTGAAGCTTGTGATTGAAAGGGGAGAGAGCTACAAACTGAGCCACGGCTGACATTGACCCTTTAATCCCATGTGTTTCTAATTCGGTAACACTGCTGTTATGTGGTACTTTCTCAAACACCTGTTGAAAGGATAGGTATATTGGGAAAGTACAGACAGGAACAATCATAGAATCATAGAATTGCACAGCCCTGAATGATGTTATTCTGCCCATCAATTTAGTGCTGGTCCTTTCAAAGAGCAATCCAGTTACTCCCACTCCCTGACTCTTTCACTATATCCTAAAATTTCTTCTGCTTCAGATATTTATCCAATTCCCATTTGGGATCAACTATTAAATCTGTATCCATCAGTCTATCAGACATTGCATTCCAAATCCAAACCACTCAGAAACAAAAATCCTCATGTCTGCTTCTTTTACCAATCACCTTAAAACTGTGTCTCTGGTTAGTGGTCCCTTGGACATTGGAAACAGTTTATCTTTATTTAATTCATCTAAACCCTTCCTAATGTTAAACACCTCAATTAAATCTCCTCTGTGAGTTTTCTGCTCTAAGCAGAACAACCCCAGATACATAACTGTAATCTTTCATGCCTGGACAAATTCTTGTAAAACAGTTCTGTATCCTCTCCGAAGGTTTCATGTCCTTCCTAAAGAGTGGTTCCCAGTATTCGACACAAGACTTCAGGTGCAGCTGAACTAGTATTTTTTATATATTTCACATAATGTTCTTGCTTTTGTTCTTTTTGTCTCTTTTTAGAAAACCGAGGATCCCATATATTTATTAACTGTTTCGCTACCCTTTCGTGCCAGCTTCAAAGATTTGTGTACAAACACCCCAGGTGTCTCTGTTATTTCACCACCTTTATAGTTATACCATTTAACTTGTATTGTCTCTTCTCATTCATCCTTTCAAAATGTTTTACCTCACACATCTGCAATGTCAATTAAATATTGAGAAGATTGAAGCCATTGTTTTCTGTCTCTACTCCAAACATTTCCTAGCTACACACTCCATCCCTCTCCTTTGTAAATACTTGAGACGAAGTCAAACTGTTCAGAAACGTGGTTACATAGTTAACATTGAGATGCCTGGCGATGAGCTTCTGACCAAATATTCACACCATCAGTAAAACGGCTTATTTCCACCCGCGGTGGAGTTGCATTGCAGGTTAAAAAAGAAATTAACGCAATAGTGAGGAAGGATATGAGATCTGATGATGTGGAGTCTGTATGGGTAGAGCTGAGAAACACTAAGGGGCAAAAAACGTTAGTGGGTGTTATATATAAACCCCCAAACTGTGGTGGTGATGTGGGAATGGCCTTAAACAGGAAATTACAGATGCATACGATAAAGCAACATCTGGAATTATGGGTGACTTTAATCTGCATATAGATTGGTCAAATCAAATCAAATTTGTCATGGAATGTATATGGGATAGTTTTCTGGACCAATACGTTGAGGAACCAACTGGAGAACAGGCCATCCCAGACTGGGTATTGTGTAAAGAGAGAGGAATAGTTGACAATCTAGTTGTGTGAAATCCCTTGAGGATGAGCGACCAGAATATGATAGAATTCTTCATGAAGAAAGACAACAGTGACGTCAGAGGAGAGTTGCATGCTGATTGGTGGAGTGAGTAGCAGCTGTTCGTGCATGTAGATATCTTTAAAAAAGTGAAAAGTTTATTTTTGTGGAAAAAAAACTCTGGTGATAAGGTGAGTACTACTGAAGTGTTTCTTTTTTTTAATTATTAAGAACCTTAGATTGAAGTGGGCAGAACAAGGCCCCTCATGTAATTAGTATTTTTTAAATTAAGGGTGTAACTAATTAATCTAAGGGTCGGTCATGACAGGAGAGCTCAACCCCGTGATTTTCCTGCTGCGCTATGTGGGAAATCAGGGACGCTTCCAGTGTCCCTGGTGACCATGCGTGCAGGAAGTTTATCCATCTGCAGCTGTTGGCTACCCACATGACGGAGATGGAGCTGAGGGTGAAATCACTGTTTAGCATCCATAATGCTGAGGAAGTCGTGGATAACATGTTTAGCGAGGTGGTCACACCGCAGGTAATAGCTGCACAGGCAGAAAAGGGATGGGTGACCACCAGACAGAGTAGTCGGCACAGGCAGGTAGTGCAGGAGTCTCTTGTGGCCACCCCGCTCTCAAACAGATCGACAACTTTGGATACTGTTGGGGGGATGACCTCCCAGTGGAAAGCGGCAACAGCCAGGCTCGTGGGACCACAGAGGGCTCTGCTGCACAGCAGGGGAAGAAAAGGGGTGGAAGAGCTATCATGATAGGGAATTCTATCGTAGAGGGTGCTGGTAGGCGTTTCTGTGGCCGCAAAAGAGGCACCAGGATGGTATGTTGCCTCCCTGCTGCTAGGGTCAAGGATGTCTCTGAGTGGCTGCAGGAAATTCTGAAAGGGGAGAGTGAGCAGCCAGAGTTCGTGGTCCATATTGGTGCTAACGATATGCACAGGAAGAGAGATAAGGTCCTGCACAGTGAATATAGGGAGTTAGGCAAAAGGTTAAAAAGTAGAACCTCCAGAGTTACTCTCAGGATTTGGCCTAATCATCAGCCTCAAGAAAACGAGCATCATGGGACAGGACGTCAGAAATGCTCCATCCATCAATATTGGCGACCACGCTATGCAAGTGGTTCAAGAGTTCACCTACCTAGGCTCAACTATCACCAGTAACCTGTCTCTAGATGCAGAAATGTGTGGCGTTTGCAAGTTCTCCCTGTGTCTGCGTGGGTTTCCTCTGGCTGCTCTGGTTTCCTCCCACATGCCAAAGACTTGCAGGTTGATTGGTAAATTGGCCATTATAAAATTGCCACTAGTGGAGGTAGGTGGTAGGAAAATATAAGGACAGGTGGGGATGTGGTTGGAATATGGTATCGTGTAGGATTAGTACCAGTGGGTGGTTGATGGTTGCAACAGACTCGGTGGGCTGAAGGGCCTGTTTCAGTACTGTATCTCTAAAAAATATCAACAACGCATGGGAAAAGCTTCCACTGCTATGTCCAGACTGGCCAAGAGAGTGTGGGAAAATGGCGCACTGACACGGAACACAAAGCTCCGAGTGTATCAAGCCTGTGTCCTCAGTTCCTTGCTCTATGGCAGCGAGGCTTGGACAACGTATGTCAGCCAACAGCGACTCTCAATTCATTCCATCTTCGCTGCCTCCGGAGAATACTTGGCATCAGGTGGCAGGACCGTATCTCCAACACAGAAGTCCTCGAGGCGGCCAACATCCCCAGCTTATACACACTACTGAGTCAGCGGCGCTTGAGATGGCTTGGCCATGTGAGCCGGATGGAAGTTGGCAGGATCCCCAAAGACACATTGTACAGCGAGCTCGCCACTGGTATCTGACCCACCGGCCGTCCATGTCTCCGCTTTAAAGACGTCTGCAAACGCAAGGTGAAGTCCTTTGACAAAGATCACATGTTGTGGGAGTCAGTTGCCAGCGATCGCCAGAGCTGGCGGGCTGCAATTAAGGCAGGGCTAAAGTGTGGCGAGTCGAAGAGACTTAGCAGTTGGCAGGAAAAAAGACAGAAGCGCAAGGGGAGAGCCAACTGTGTAACAGCCCCGACAAACACATTTTTCTGCAGCATCTGTGGAAGAGCCTGGTCACTCGAGAATACGCCTTTATCGCCACTCCAGGCGCTGCTCCACACACCACTGATCACCTCCAGGCGCTTATCCATTGTTTCTCGATACAAGGAGGCCAAAGAAGAAGAAGAATCTCAGGATTACTCCCTGTGCCACGTGCTAGTGAGGGTAGGAATAGGAGGATTAGGCAAATGAATGTGTGGCTGAAGAGCTGGTGTAGGCGGGAGGGCTTCAGCTACTTGGATCATTGGGATCTCTTCTGGTGCAGAGGTGACCTGTACAAGATGGTCGGGTTGCATCTAAACTGGAAGGGCACCAATATCCTCGCGGGGAGATTTGTTAGTACTACTCGGGAGGGTTTAAACTAGTCTTGCAGGAGGGTAGGACTCAAAGTAGTAGTCTCTCCGATGAGATAGGTGAGGTAAATGTAGAGGTTAATGCAAGCAAGTCCAGTAGGCAGGCCGGGCAGGGGCAGGACAGGGAGCGTGGAAGATCTGGTAGGCTAAACTGCATGTACTTTAATGTAAGAGGCCTCACAGGTAAGGCAGATGAACTCAGAGCATGGGTCAGTACATGGGATTGTGATTTTGTATCTATTACAGAAATGTGGTTGAGGGAAAGGCAAGACTGGCAGCTCAATTGGAGGAGCATATGTGTAGGGAAATCACAGATAGGTGTAGGAATTATAAGGTTGCAAGAGTAAGTGATTTTAACTTCCCCAATATTGACTGGGACTGGCTTTGTGCGAAGGGATCAGATGGGCAAGATTTTGTTAAGTGTGACCAGGATAGTTTTCTGAAGCAGTATGTTGATGGCTCTACTAGAGAAAAGGCTACACTCAACCTCCTCTTAGGAAATGAAGATGGGGAGGTAGATGATGTGTCAGTGGGGGAGCACTTTGGGACCAGTGACCAGAACTATATTAGCTTCAAGATAGTTATGGAAGAGGATAGGACTGGTCCTCAGGTTGAAGTCCCAAATTGGAGGAAGGTTCATTTCGATGGCATCAGACAGGAACTCTCAAAAGTTGAATGGCAGATAGGGTTTAAAGGTAAAGGGAGGTCTGGCAAGTGGGAGGCTTTTAAAAGTGAGAAAGGAATAGTTATTGGCTGGCATATTCCTGTTAGATGCAGAGGCAAGACTTGGAAGTTTAAGGAACCTTGGTTGACAAGGGATGTTGAGGGTCTCCTCAGGACAAAGAAGGAGGCATATGTCAGGGATAGACAGCGGGGATCAAACGAGTCCCTCGAGGAGTACAGGCGATATAGGAGTACACTTAAGAAGGAAATTAGGAGGGTGAAAAGGGGCCATGAGATTTCGCTGGCAGTTAAGCTAAAGGAGAATCCTAAAATATTTTATAAGTATATTGAGAGCAAAAGGGACGCCAGGGAGAGAGTAGGTCCCCTTAATGATCAGTGTGGTAATCTATGTGTGGAGACACGGGAAATGGGCGAGGTCTTAAATGAACACTTCTCGTCTTTATTTACCATGGAGACGACATGGAAGCTAGAGAGTTCAAGGGAGGGAACAGCGATATCCTGGAGCATATCAACATTACAAAGGAGGAGGTGTTGGAGGTTTTGAAGCGCATTAAGTTAAATAAAATGGAATAGTGTAGGTCAGATGGTTTCACAGGTCGGCGCAACATCGAGGGCTGAAGGGCCTGTACTGCGCTGTAATGTTCTATGTTCTATGCTCTATAATTCCCTAGGGCCTGACCAGGTGTATCCGAGGATGCTATGGGAAGAAAGGAAGTTCGGGGTACAGATAGGAGGTTCTGTAGGAACGAGAGAGACTCACGGTTGGTATGTTGCCTCCCAGGTGCCAGGGTTTGTGATTTCTCGGATCGTGTTTTTGGGATCCTTAAGGGGGAGGGGGAGCAGCCCCAGGTCGTGGTCCACATAGGCACCAACGACATAGGTAGGAAGAGAGAGGGGGATTTAAGACAGAAATTCAGGGAGCTAGGGTGGAAGCTTAGAGCGAGAACAAACAGAGTTGTTATCTCTGGGTTGTTGCCCGTGCCACGTGATAGCGAAGCGAGGAATAGGGAGAGAGAGGAGTTGAACACGTGGCTGCAGGGATGGTGCAGGAGGGAGGGTTTTGGTTTCCTGGATAATTGGGGCTCTTTCTGGGGTGGGTGGGACCTCGACAAACAGGATGGTCTTCACCTGAACCAGAGGGGTACCAATATCCTGGGGGGTGGGGGGGGGGGGGGGGAGATTTGCTAGTGCTCTTCGGGGGGGGTTTAAGCTAATTCAGCAGGGGAACGGGAACCTAAATTGTAGTGCCAGTGTACAGGATGTTGAGAGTAGTGAGGTCAGGGATACGGTTACAAGGACGCAAGAGGGCACTGGCAAGCAAGAACCAGGTTTAAAGTGTGTCTACTTCAACGCCAGGAGCATCCGGAATAAGGTGGGTGAGCTTGCAGCATGGGTTGGTACCTGGGATCTCGATGTAGTGTCCATTTCGGAGACATGGGTAGAGCAGGGGCAGGAATGGATGTTGCAGATTCCGGGATTTACATGTTTCAGTAAGAACAGAGAAGATGGTAAAAGAGGGGGGGGCGGTGGCATTGTTAATCAAGGAGAGTATGACAGCGAAAGAAAGGACGTTTGAGGACTCGTCTACTGAGGTAGTATGGGCCGAGGTTAGAAACAGGAGAGGTGGGGTTACCCTGTTGGGAGTCTTTTATAGACCTCCGAATAGTTCCAGAGATGTAGAGGAAAGGATAGCGAAGATGATTCTCGACAGGGGCGAGAGTAACAGGGTAGTTGTTATGGGGGACTTTAACTTTCCAAATATTGACTGGAAATACTATAGTTCGAGTACTTTAGATGGGTCAGTTTTTGTCCAGTGTGTGCAGGAGGGTTTTCTGACACAGTATGTAGACAGGCCAACCAGGGGCGATGCCACATTGGATTTGGTACTGGGAAATGAACCCGGCCAGGTGTTAGATTTAGATGTAGGTGAGCACTTTGGTGATAGTGATCACAATTCGGTTAGGTTTACCTTAGCGATGGGCAGGGACAGGTATATACCGCAGGGCAAGAATTATAGCTGGGGGAAAGGAAATTATGATGCGATTAGGCAGGATATAGGATGCGTAGGATGGGGAAGGAAACTGCAGGGGATGGGAACAATCGAAATGTGGAGCTTATTCAAGGAGCAGCTACTGTGTGTCCTTGATAAGTATGTACCTGTGAGGCAGGGAGGAAGTTGTCGAGCGAGGGAGCCGTGGTTTACTAAAGACGTTGAAGCGATTGTCAAGAGGAAGAAGAAGGCTTATGTTAGGATGAGACGTGAATGCTCAGTTAGGGCGCTTGAGAGCTACAAGCTAGCCAGGAAGGATCTAAAGGGAGAGCGAAGAAGAGCAAGGAGAGGACACGAGAAGTCATTGGTGGATAGGATCAGGGAAAACCCTAAGGCTTTCGATAGGTATATCAGGAATAAAAGAATGACTAGAGTTAGATTCGGGCCAATCAAGGATAGTAGTGGGAAGTTGTGTGTGGAATCAGAGGAGATCGGGGAAGTGTTAAATGAATATTTTGCGTCAGTATTTACAGTAGAGAAAGAAAATGTTGTTGAGATTACTGAGATACAGCCCCCTGGGCCAGATGGGATTTATCCTGGGATTCTCTGGGAAGCCAGGGAGGAGATTGCAGAGCCTTTGTCCTTGATCTTTATGTCGTCATTGTCGACAGGAATAGTGCCGGAAGACTGGAGGATAGCAAATGTTGTCCCCTTGTTCAAGAAGGGGAGTAGAGACAGCCCTGGTAATTATAGACCTGTGAGCCTTACTTCGGTTGTTGGTAAAATGTTGGAAAAGGTTATAAGAGACAGGATTTATAATCATCTTGAAAAGAATAAGTTCATTAGAGATAGTCAGCACGGTTTTGTGACGGGTAGGTCGTGCCTCACAAACCTTATTGAGTTTTTTGAGAAGGTGACCAAACAGGTGGATGAGGGTAAAGCAGTGGATCTGGTGTATATGGATTTCAGTAAGGCGTTTGATAAGGTTCCCCACGGTAGCCTATTGCAGAAAATACGGAAGTATGGGGTTGAAGGTGATTTAGAGCTTCGGATCAGAAATTGGCTAGCTGAAAGATGACAGAGGGGGGTGGTTGATGGCAAATGTTCATCCAGGAGTTTAGTTACTAGTGGTGTACCGCAAGGATCTGTTTTGGGGCCACTGCTGTTTGTCATTTTTATAAATGACCTGGAAGAGGGTGTAGAAGGGTGGGTTAGTAAATTTGCGGATGACACGAAGGTCGGTGGAGTTGTGGATAGTGCCGAAGGATGTTGTAGGGTACAGAGGGACATAGATAGGCTGCAGAGCTGGGCTGAGAGATGGCAAATGGAGTTTAATGCGGAAAAGTGTGAGGTGATTCACTTTGGAAGGAGTAACAGGAATGCAGAGTACTGGGCTAATGGGAAGATTCTTGGTAGTGTAGATGAACAGAGAGATCTTGGTGTCCAGGTGCATCAATCCCTGAAGGTTGCTACCCAGGTTAATAGGGCTGTTAAGAAGGCATATGGTGTGTTAGCTTTTATTAGTAGGGGGGTCGAGGTTCGGAGCCACGAGGTCATGCTGCAGCTGCACCAAACTCTGGTGAGACTGCACCTGGAATTTTGCGTGCAGTTCTGGTCACCGCATTCTAGGAATGATGTGGAAGCTATGGAAAAGGGTGTAGAGGAGATTTACTAGGATGTTGCCTGGGATGGAGGGAAGGTCTTACGAGGAAAGGCTGAGGGACTTGAGGTTGTTTTCGTTGGAGAGAAGGAGGAGGAGAGGTGACTTAATAGAGACATATAAGATAATCAGAGGGTTAGATAGGGTGGATAGTGAGCGTCTTCTTCCTCGGATGGTGATGGCAAACACGAGGGGACATAGCTTCAAGTTGAGGGGTGATACATATAGGACAGATGTGAGAGGTAGGTTCTTTACTCAGAGAGTAGTGGAACGCCCTGCCTGCAGCAGTAGTAGATTCGCCAACTTTAAGGGCATTTAAGTGGTCATTGGATAGACATATGGATGAAAATGGAATAGTGTAGGTCAGATGGTTTCACAGTTCGGCGCAACATCGAGGGCCGAAGGGCCTGCACTGCGCTGTAATGTTATAATTCTAATTCTAAAGGGACGTCATGTTACAGTTGTACATAACATTGGTTATTCCGCATTTGGAGTACAGTGTGCAGTTCTGGTCGCAACACAACAGGAAAGATGTGATTAAGCTAGAGAGGGTGCAAAAAAGTTTCATAAGGATGTTGCCTGGTTTGGAGGGCTTGAGTTATCAAGAGAGATTGGGTAGGCTGGGTCTGTTTTCCCTGGAGCAAAGAAGGCTGAGATGGGACATGATGGAGGTATATAAAATTATGAGAGGCATAGACAGAGCAGGTAGCCAGAGTCTGTTTCCCATGGTCGGGGTGACTAAAACTAGCGGGCATAGATTTAAGATGAAAGGGAGGATGTTTAAAGGGGATTAAAAGGGTAAATTTTTCACACAAAGAATAGTGCGTATCTGGAATGAGCTGCCAGAGGAGGTGGTGGAGGCAGGAACAGTAGCCACATTTGAGAGTCATCTGGACAGGTATTTGAATGAGCAAAGCATAGACGGATATGGAATTAATGCAGGCACGTGGAATCAGTATAGATCGGCATTATGGTCGGCATGGACACAGTGGGCCGAAGGGCCTGTTTCTATGCTGTACGAGTCTATGACTCGAAGATGGAGAGAGACGTCGTTGATTCTAAGACCAGGGTCGTGAATCTTAATAAAGAAAATTATGAAGGTGTGAGGCACGAGTTGGCTATGATGGATTGGGAAACTTTACTTAAAGGGATGATGGAGGAAAGGCATTGGCAATATTCAAAGAGTGCATTGATGAACTGCAACAATTGTTTACTCCTGTCTGGCGCAAAAGTAAAATGGGAAAGGTAGCCAAACCATGGCTTACAAGGAAAATTAGAGATCGTCTAAGATCCACGGAAGAGGCATATACATTCGCCAGAAAGAAACAACAGACCTGAGGATTGGGAGCAGTTTAGAATTCAGCAAAGGAGGACCAAGAGATTGAGTAATAAGGGGAAAATAAAGTACATGAGTAAGCTTGCGGGGAACATACAACCTGACTGTAAAGGTTTCTGTAGGCATGTGAAGAGGAAAGGATTGGTTCAGACAAATGTAGGTCCTTACAGTTAGAAACATGGGAATTTATTATGGGAAACAAAGAAATGGCTAACCAACTAAATGCATACTTTGATTCTGTCTTCACAAAGGATGGCACAAATATCTTACCAGAAATGTTGGGGAACACAGGGTTTAGTGAGAGGAAAGAACCGAAGGAAATCAGTATTAGTCGAGAAATTGTGTTGGGGAAGTTGATGGGATTGAAGGCCGGGAAATCCTCAGGGCCCGATAATCTGCATCCCAGATTACTTAAAGAAGTGACCCTAGAAATAGTGGATGCTTTGGTGGTCATCTTTCAAGATTCTATAGACTTTGGAACATTTCCAGCTGATTGGAGGGCAGCGAATGTAACCCCACCATTTAAAAAGGGAGGTAGAAATAAAGCAGGGCATTATAGACAAGTCAGCCTGACGTCGGTAGTGGGGAAAATTCTCGTGTCCATTATCAAAGATTTGATAGCAGAGCACTTGGGAAAAGTGTTGGAATCAGATAGAGTCAGCATGGATTTACGAAAGGGAAATCATGCTTGATAAATCTATTAGAATTCTTCGAAGATGTAACTAATAGAGTGGATGAGGGGGAGTCCGAGAATGTGGTTTATTTGGACTTTCAGAAGGCTTTCGACAAAGTCCCACAGAAGAGATTAGTGAGTAAAATTAAAGCGCATGGAATTAGTGATTTTCTATTGCGATAGATAGAAAATTGGTTGGCAGATGGAAAAAAAAAGAGAAGGGATAAACGGATCTTTTCCCAAAAGGCAGGCAGTGATTAGTGGGCTAGCACAGGGATCGGCGCTAGTTCCCAAGCTATTCACACTCTATATTAATGATTTAGATGAGGGAAATTAATGTAATATCTCCAAATTTTCAGAAGACACAAAACTGGGTGGGAGGGTGAGTTGTGAGGAGGATGCAGAGTGGCTTCAGGGTGATTTGGACAAGTTGAGTGAGTGGGCTATTGCATGGCAGATGCAGTATAATGTGAATAAATGTGAGGTTATGCACTTTGGGAGCAAAAACAGGAAGGCTATAAACTGAGAGAGGGGAATATGCAACGAGACCTGGGTGTTCTCGTACACCAGTCACTGAAGGTAAGCATGCAGGTGCAACAGGCGGTAGAAAAAGGAGAATTTTATGTTGGCCTTCATAGAGACAGGATTCGAGTACAGGAGCAGGGATGTCTTGTTACAATTATACAGGGCCTTGTTGAGGCCGCACTTGGAATATTGTGTGCAGTTATGGTCTCCTTCTCCGAGAAAGGATGTTCCTGCTATGGAGAAAGTGCAACGAAGGTTTATCAGACTGATTCCTGGGATGGCGGGACTGATGTATGAGGAGAGTTAGGATTATATTCGCTGGAGTTCGGAAGAGTGAAGAGGGATCTCATAGAAACCTTTAAAATTCTAACAGGACTTGACAGGGTAGTTTCAGGAAGGATGTTCCCGATGGTGGGGGAGTCCAGAACCAGGGGTCATAGTCTAAGATACGGGGTAAACTTTTCAGGACTGAAATGAGGAGAAATTTCTTCACCCAGAGAGTGGTGAGCCAGTGAAATTACGTCATCACTCCCATGTCCAAGAGGGATTGGAATATGCTGGCCAGTGCCTCTGCTACTTCCACCATTCCATCCCTCAGCAACCCTCATGCATCCCACCCAGACTGGGTAAATGATCTACTTCATTGTGGTACAAAAATGCTGCATTGAAAAGGGTTAACTGAATCTGTTTGTTCAGTGACTGCAAATAATGTCAGTCTCCATGGACCCTAATTGTGTCACTGGAAGTTTTCCATCTTCTATTAATAAGGGGCTTCCATGTGTTGTCCCATAGTTTCAGCTGGAACATCAACCCCGGCACAACCACAACAGAGATCAGCGGCACCAGAGAGAGAGAGAAAGGATAGATCAGAATCTGAGAACAAATGACTGGAATGTAACAACACTTGGTCAGAATCTGAGAATAATAGATTGGAATGTTGCAGCACTAGGTCAGAATCTTAGAACAACAGATTGGAATGTTACAACAATGGGTCAGAATCTGAGAACAATCGATTGGAATGTTACAACAATGGACAGGAGTTTATCCTCGGATCCTTACTACCTTTCTACATATTATGATTGGCACACATTAAACACTCGTATCCATCTCGCAGTGAAGATTATTCAATACATTTACTATCCCATCCTGGCTATTATTGCTGTCCCTGGTAAGTCTCTCTATCTAGCTTTTAATTCTAAAAACCAAGTTTAACAGCATTACTGCTCCTGTAATTTACTCTGCACTTTTTGCTGCCGTTGTATTCCTGGTGAATATGTCCAGCTATTAGCTCTATATACCATTGCCAACTTTATTGGATTTCTTGACATTTGCTCTCTCATCTTTACTGCTGTTGCTCTCTCTATTTCCCGGTAGGGCATCTGTAAACCCCGTTTCACTGAAATACTGTTCTGTTATGTAAATTTTGGGAAGACTGAAGCCAGTGTCATTGTTCTCCATCAAAAACTACATCCCCCATCTGTGAAACAAATACACCACCCGATCCAATATCTGAGGCTGAGCCAGACTGTTTGCAATCGGTGTGTTCTATTTAAACCTGAGCTGAGTCCATCTCCATATTCTCTCCAGTACCAACCCTGTCTATGACCACCTCTGTAATATCCCCCACCTCCACCTCTGTCTCAGCCAATCTGCTGCATAAACCCTCACCTGTACCTTTGTTAAATCCACACTTGACTATTCCAATTCTATCCTGGTCACCCTCCCAGTTATAAACCTCCATAAACCACAGCCCATCCAGATCTCTGCTGCCTGTATCCTAACTCACACCAAATCCCGATCACCCATCACCCCTGTGCTCACTGACCTACATTGGCTCCTGGTCTGGGAGCACCTTAATTTTAATATAGTCATTCTTGTGTTTGAATCCCTCCATGGCCTCACCCCTCCAATTAGTCCCATTCTCCTCCCCATTCTCATATCCCTGAAAATGTTTTGACTTCAATCTTTTCTCATTTCTCATTCTGAAGTGAATTCCTTTCCCACTGTCTGTCGCGAGCCACTATTTTAGACTGTACAGCACTACTGGTGCTGACGGTACAGAAGCTGGGATCCATAGAGAGATGTGAACTGCACAGCCAGGCACTTCTAGTGCGGCCTGCACAGTGCCCCATGCTGCGCAGGGCTCCAGCTCAATCGTACCATGTATGTGTTGTTGCTCTGAGGATGGTTTTGAATGTGATGTCAACATACCATACCGGCAGCTTTGATGTACGTCTTTGAAACTTGGTCTGTCCATGTCCACTGATCGCATGTGTTAGTCACTCTCAGCTGAACATATATTCAGCAGCATGACGAACCCCCTCTCGTCTTATTTAAAAGGACCAGGCATCCAACTTACAGGTGAAGGGCTTTTGACTTACTTCTGTTATTGCGAAGTTAGTGGAGGTCCGGTGGATGGTTTGTTGGAGGTTGTGTTGTGAGCTGCTGCAGACATTTAGGGAGGACAGAGGATTTGGTGACCCAACTCTGGACGAGGTATGGTCTATCAGGGGAAAACAGCAGCAGCCAGAGCAGAGGCACCACGGCTGGCGCTGTTGTTCTGCAGGGAGGGACAAAGCACAGAAGAGCAATAGTTATAGGGGATTCTGTAGTCAGGGGCACAGATAGGCGCTTCTGTGGACATGAAAGAGACTCCAGGATGATATGTTGCCTCCCTGGTGCCAGGGTCAAGGATGTCTCTGAACGGACATGGGGCATTCTGAAGGGGGGAAGGTGAACAGCCAGAGGTTGTGGTACACATCGGTACCAATGACATAGGCAGGAAGAGTGATGAGGTCCTGCAGGGGGAGTTTAGGGAGTTAGGTGGAAAGTTAAAAAACAATACCTCAAGGGTTGTAATCTCTGGTTTACTCCCTGTGCCACGTGCCAGTGAGGCTAGAAGTAGGAAGATAGTGCAGCTAAACACGTGGCTGAGCAGCTGGTGTGGAAGGGAGGGTTTCAGATATCTGGACCATTGGGCTCTCTTCAGGGACAGATGGGACCTCTACAAGAAGGACGGGTTGCATATAAACTGGAGGGGCACTAATCTCCTGGCTGCAAGGTTTGCTAGCGTCACTCGGGAGGGTTTAAACTAGTGTGGCAGGGGGGTGGGAACCAGAGCAGTAGGACAGCTAGTGAAATAAATGAGGAGGACATAGTAGAGAAGGCCAGTAGGACTAAGAGGAAAAGCAAGCAAGGAGATGTTTCTGAGCACAGCGGGACTGGTGTTCTGAAGTGCATTTGTTTCAATGCGCGAAGTATAACAGGTAAGGCAGATGAACTTAGAGCTTGGATTAGTACTTGGAAATATGATGTTGTTGCTATTGCAGAGACTTGGTTGAGGGATGGGCAGGATTGGCAGCTAAATGTTCCAGGCTTTAGAAGCTTCAGTCGGGATAGAGGGGGATGTAAAAGGGGTGACGGAGTTGCATTACTGGTTAAGGAGAATAACACAGCTGTACTGCGGGAGGACAAATCAGAGGGGCCATGCAGCGAGTCAATATGGGTGGAGCTCAGGAATAGGAAGGGTGCAGTCACGATGTTGGGGGTTTACTACAGGCCTCCCAACAGCCAGCGTGAGGTAGAGGAGCAGATATGTAGACAGATTTAGGAAAGATGCAAAGGTAACAGGGTTGCAGTGGTGGGTGATTTTAACTTCCCCAATATTGACTGGGACTCGCTTAGTGCTAGGTGCTTGGATGGGGCAGAATTTGTGAGGAACATCCAGGAGGGTTTCTTGAAACAGTATGTATATAGTCCAACTGGGGATGGGGCCATTCTGGACCTGTTATTGGGGAATGAGCTCAGCCAGGTGGTCGAAGTTTCAGTGGAGGAGCATTCCCGGAACAGTGACCATAATTCCATAAGTTTTAAGGTACTTGTGGATAAGAATAAGAGTAGTCCTCGGGTGAAGGTGCTAAATTGGGGGAAGGCAAATTAGAACAAAATTAGGCAGGATCTGAAGAATTTAGAATCGGGGCGGCTGTTTGAGGGCAAATCAACATCTGGCATGTGGGAGTCTTTCAAGCGTCAGCTGATTAGAATCCAGGACCAGCATGTTCCTGTGAGGAAGAAAGGCAAGTTTGGCAAGTTTCGGGAAGCTTGGATAACACAGGATATTGTGAGCCTCGTCAAAAAGAAAAAGGAAGCATTTGTCAGGGCTGGATGGCTGGGAACAGACTTGAGGAATATAAAGACAGTAGGAAGGAACTTAAGCAAGGAGTCAGGAAGGCTAAAAGGGGTGATGAGAAGTCATTGGCAAACAGGTTTAAGGAAAATCTCAAGGCTTTTTATACATTTATAAAGAGAAGAGGGTAACCAGGGAAAGGGTTGGCCCATTCAAGGACAGAGATGGGAATCTATGCGTGGAGCCAGAGGAAATGGGCGAGGTGCTAAATGAGTATTTTGCATCAGTATTCACCAAAGAGAAGGACTTGGTGGATGATGAGCCGAGGGAAGGGAGTGCAGATAGTCTCAGCCATCTCATTATCAAAAAGGAGGAGGTGTTGGGTGTCTTGCAAAGCAATAAGATAGAAATATCTCCAGGGCCTGACGGGATCTACCCTAGAATACTGAGGGAGGCAAGGGAAGAAATTGCTGGGGCCTTGACAGAAATCTTTGCATCCTCATTGGCTACAGGTGTGGTCCCAGAGGACTGGAGAAAAACCAATGTTGTTCCTTTGTTTAAGAAGGGTGGCAAGGATAATCCAGGAAATTATAGGCCTGTGAGCCTGACGTCAGTGGCAGGGAAATTATTAGAGAGGATTCTTCGCGACAAACGAATTTATTAGCGAGAGACAGCATGGTTTTGTGAAGGGGAGGTCGTGTCTTACTAATTTGATTCAGTTTTTTGAGGAAGTGACGAAGATGATTGATGAAGGAAGGGCATTGGATGTTCTCTATATGGACTTCAGTAAAGCCTCTGACAAGGTCCCGCATGGCAGACTGGTACAAAAGGTGAAGTCCCACGGGATCAGAGGTGAGCTGGCAAGATGGATACAGAAGTGGCTCGGTCATCGAAGACAGAGGGTATCAGTGGATGGGTGTTTTTCTGAATGGAGGGATGTGACTAGTGGTGTTCCGCAGGGATCAGTGCTGGGACGTTTGCTGTTTGTAGTATATGCAAATGATTCGGAGGAAAATGTAGCTGGTCTGATTAGTAAGTTTGCGAACGATGCAAAGGTTGGTGGAGTTGCAGATAATAATGAGGATTTTCAGAAGATACAGCAGGATATAGATCGGTTGGAGACTTGGGTGGAGAAATGGCAGATGGAGATTAATCCGGACAAATGTGAGGTAATGCATTTTGGAAGGTCTTATGCCGGTGGGAGGTATACAGTAAATGGCAGAACCCTTAGGAGTATTGACAGGCAGAGAGATCTGGGCGTACAGGTCCACGGGTCACGGAAAGTGGCAACGCAGGTGGATAAGGTATTCAAGAAGGCATACAGCATGCTTGCCTTCATCGGACGAGGCACAGAGTATAAAAATTGGCATGTCATGTTGCAGCTGTACGGAACGTTAGTTAGGCCACACTTGGAATTGTGCGTGCAATTCTGGCTGCCACACTGCCAGAAGGACGTGGAGGCTTTGGAGAGGGTACAGAGGAGGTTTACCAGGATGTTGCCTGGTCTGGAGGGCATTAGTTATGAGAAGAGGTTGGAAAAACTCGGATTGTTTTCACTGGAACGATGGAGGTGGAGGGGCGACATGATAGAGGTTTACAAAGTTATGAGCGGCATGGACAGAGTGGATAGTCAGAAGCTTTTTCCCAGGGTGGAAGAGTCAGTTACCAGGCGACATAGGTTTAAGGTGCGAGGGACAAAGTTTAGAGGGAATCTGCGAGGCAGGTTCTTTACACTGAGGGTGGTGAGTGCCTGGAACTTGCTGCCAGGGGAGGTGTCAGAAGCAGATACAATAGCGACGTTTAAGAGACATCTTGACAAATGCATAAATAGGAAGGGAATGGAGGGATATGGGCCCCAGAAGTGCAGAAGGTGTTAGTTTAGGCAGGCATCAAGATCGGTGCAGGCTTGGAGGGCCGAATGGTCTGTTCCTGTGCTGTACTGTTCTTTGGTATTTGTTCTTGACTCTAGTTACAGTGTCCCTGGGTCTGTAACATGACCAACAAATGGAGCAGAGGCTGCAGAGAGGGGAAGCTCTGTAAAGTGAGAGGAGGAAGGGGCTCTGCCCTACCCTCCCTGGGTTTTCCAAGAGCACTTTTACTATGCACACCTAACCCAGGAGCAGTGTGTGAGGTAACTCTGATTCAATTAGGAGGTGGTCACAGAGCTGTGTCACCTCCTGCAACACGACCTGGAGCCTCACTGCGTGCAGTTCTGGTCGCCACATTACCAAAAGGATGTAGATGGTTTTGAGAGGGTGCAGAGGAGGCTCACCAGGATGTTGCCTGGTATGGAGGGCGCTAGCTATGAAGAGAGATTGAGCAGATTAGGATTATTTTCATTAGAAAGACGGAGGTTGAGGGGGGACCTGATTGAGGTGTACAAAATCATGAGAGGTATAGACAGGGTGGATATCAAGAAGCTTTTTCCCAGTGTGGGGGATTGAATTACTAGGGGTCACGAGTTCAAAGTGAGAGGGGAAAAGTTTAGGGGGGATATGCGTGGAAAGTTCTTTACGCAGAGGGTGGTGGGTGCCTGGAACGCATTGCCAACGGAGGTGGTAGACGCGGGCACGATAGCGTCTTTTAAGATGTATCTAGACAGATACATGAATGGGCAGGAAGCAAAGAGATACAGACCCTTAGAAAATAGGCGATGTTTAGATAGATGATCTGGATCGGCGCAGGCTTGGAGGGCCGAAGGGCCTGTTCCTGTGCTGAAATGTTCTTTGTTCTTTTGTTCTTTCTCACACCAGGGTGAGGACGGAGCTGTCAGTGGCTGTTAAAGTCACAGTTTCATTGAACTTCCATGTATCTGAATATTTCCACGCAGGAGCAGGAGACATATCAAACAGAGAGTCATAGAGAGTGATAGAGATATTTATGGCACAGAAGATGGCCATTAGGCCCCTCGGTGCCCGCTCCCTGTGGAACAATCCAGTCAGTCCCACTCTCCCTTTCAGTCCCCGTATCCCTGCAATTTCATCTGTTTCGGGTGTCCATCCAGTATCCTTTTGAATTCATTGTCTCGAATGATGAAGTCCAAGATCTGATATGCTTCGCTAAACACTATCCTAATATGTCCTGCCAATTTCTAATATCAATGCATATGCAGCCCCAGGTCGCTCTGTCCCTGCACAATCTTTAGAACTGTGTCATTAAGTCTATATTACCTTCCTATTCCTTCTGACAAAATCCATCACCTCACACTCCGTTGTATGAAATTCCACCTGCCACTTCTCTGTCCATTCTGCTAGCGTATCTATATCCTGCTACAGGTGGTTTGCAACATCATCACTGTTTACCACACCTCCAAGATTGGTATCATCGGAAAATTGTGAAATTCTACTCTGTATTCCAAGATCCATGTAACTTATATATAGCAAAAAAACAAACAGTGGTCCTAAGCACTGACCCTTGGGGAACATCACTGTCTACCATCCTCCAGTCTGAAAAACAACCATTTAACACATTTCTCTATTTTATGTCCTATGGACAATTTCTGATCCAATTAGATGCCATACCATGAGGTTCAATTTTGTTAGCCAAGCTTCTGTGTGTTTCTTCATCAAATAATTTCATAAAATCCACGTAGACAACATCCACCACATTCCCTTCATCAACCTTCTCTGATTTTCTAAATAAATTCAATTACTTCATCAAGCATGATCCGCCTTTTAGAAATCCGTGCTGACAATCCTTAATTAACTCAACCTCTCCAAGAGTGCGTTGTCCTTTTCCCTTGATTATTGCTTCTAAAACTTTCCTCACAACTGATGTTAAACTAACTGGCCAGTAGTTACTGGGCCTGTGTGTTGTCCATTGATAATTCTGGGAGGTGAGGGTGACCATCTATGTCATCAATATCTCCCTCAGCAGGTAGAAGCAGGATAAGAGATCCAGTGGCTTTGTAAGGATAGCGGGATTCCTGATGGTGTAGGTGGCTCTGCGGGACCCCCATGTCAACCCATGGGTTGATGTACAGGGACTGAAAAAACTCTCACTCCATCAATGTGCAGTTGGTGTGAGAGCATGGCCAGTACGTCATGTTGGTGAATGTCCACCATCCTGGCAGCAGCCACCATACCTTCATTCTGAAGCAGTCAGCCGGTCCCAACACATCGGGGCTCCATGACGAACCAGAATGTAGCTCCTTGGAGACAAATGAACCCCCTCTAGACACAGCCCATGCTTCTACACCCTCAATCCACCTCCCACCGTCAACTGTTAGCGACGCAATTAGCATGTGTATGATGTGAGCAATGGAGTCGCCAGGAACATGGTGGAACAGACCATCGGTGTGATGAAGCAATGCTTCTGATGTCTGAACCGCTCGGGGAGAGCCCTCCAGTACACACTGGAGTAGGTGTCTGAGTTCATGGTGTTCTGCTGCACCCTTCATATCATCACCATCATGAGGACACAGGCATTGGCACCAGGAATCCAGAGGCCACCTCAGGAGGAGGTGGGAGGGAAGATATTTCCTGGATGCCTTCGACCCGGACAGGCTGTGGGAGAGTCCCTGCTAAGATTGCAGTTCCCATAGGACAACTTCCCTTTCCAGCCATGAATTCCCCATTCTCCACCATTACACCCATCTGAGACGCCCCATCACAGTGTCCCCTTGGTCAGCATCCTGTAATAAAAACATCAGAGAATTATTACAGCACAGAAGGACCAATTCAGCCTTTCGTGTCTGCACTGGCTCTCCGAATGAGCAATTCACCTAACGCCGTTCCCTGCCTTCTTCCTGTAATCCTGCACATTCTTCCTTCTCATATAACAATCTAATCAGCTTCAATTGAACCTGACTCCACCACACTCTCAGGCAGTGCATTCCAGACTCTAACCACTCACTGTGTGAAAAAATATTTTCCTCAGGTCGTCTTTGCTTCTTTTATCCATGACTTTAAATCTGTGCCCTCTCTTTCTCGATCCTTTCACGAGTGGGAACTGTTTCTCTCTATCTACTCTGTCCAGACACCTCATGATTTGTGACACCTCTAATTAATCACCTCTCGGCCTTCTCCGAGGAAAACAGTCCTAACTTCTCAAATCTATCTTCATAACTGAAATTCCTCAACCTGTGATTGATTCAGGTCAATCTTTTCTGCACTCTCTCCAATGCTCTCACGTCTTTCCTCAAGTGTGGCACCCAGAACTGGACGCAATACCACAGCTGAGGCTGAAATAGTGTCTTATATAAGTTCAATATAACTTCTTTGCTCTTGTACTCTATGCCCATATTAATAATGCCCATGATACTGCATGCTTTATTAAACACTTTCTCAACCTGTTCTGCCGCCTTCAATGACTTCTGCACATATACACACAGGTTCTTCTGCTCCTGAACACCCTATAGAATTGTATATTGTCACCCCATGTTCTTCCTACCAACATGAATCATTTCACATTTCTCTGTATTGAACTACATCTGCCACCTGTCTGCCCATTCCGGCAACCTGTGTATGTCCTTTTGAAGTTCAACACTATCCTCCTCACAGTTCACAATGCTTCCAACGTTCGTATCAGCTGCAAACTTTGAAATTGTGCCCTGTACACCCAGGTATAGGTCCTTAATATATATCACGAAAAGCAAGGATCCCAACACTGATCTCTGGGGAACTCCACCACAAACCTTCCTCCAGCCTGTAAAACAGCCATTAACCACTACTCTTTGTTTCCTGTCACTCAGCTAATTTCGTATCCATGTTGCTCGTGTCCCTTTTATTCTGTGAGCTACAAGTTTGCTCACAGGTCTGTTGTGTGGCATTGTATCAAAAGGTTTTTGCATGCAGGGAATAGTTAAATGTCTGGAATGCACTGCTTGAGAATGGTGGAGGCAGGTTCATTTGAAACTGAATAGACCGTTATATGAAAATCAATGTGCACCACATCAACAGAATTGCCCTCATCAACTCTCTCTGATACCACCTCAAACATCTCCAGAAAATTAGTTAAACATGATGTTCTCTCAAGAAATCCATGCTGGCTTGTTTAATTAACTCGCATTTGTCCATGTGACTATTAGCTTTGCCCAAGATTATTTCTTTCTGGAAGTTTTCCCACCACCGAAGTTTAACTGACAGGCCTATTGTTGCTGGCCTTACCTTTACACACTTTTTTGAACAAGGGTGTAACGTTTACAATTCTCCAGTCCTCTGGCATCACCCCGAGTCTAAGGAAGACTGAAAAATTATGTCCAGTGCCTCTGCGATTTCCACCCTCACTTCCCTCAGTATCTTTGGATGCATCTCACCTGGTCCTGGTGCTTTATTCAATTTAATTCCAGACAGCCTATCTAATACTTCCTCTTTATCAATTTTAAACCCCACTAGTGTCTGACTTATCTCCTCTTTCAACATTGCCTGGGTTGCATCTTAGAATCATAGACAGTTTGTGGCACACGGAGAGAGGCCACTTGGCCCATCGTGTCTATGCTGTCCAAAAACGATCCATCCATTCTAATCCTACCTTCCAGCATTTGATAGATTACAGCACTTGAGGTGCACATCCAGACACCTTTTGAATGAGTTGTGGGTTTCTGCCTCAACTACCGTTTCGGACAGCGAGTTCCAGACTCTGACCACCCGCTGGGTGAAAAATAAAATCCGCAGCTCCCTTTTAGTCTTTCTACCTATCACTTTAAGTCCATGCCCCCTCGCCACTGACCTCTTTGCTAAGGTGAATGGACCCTTCAGCTCCACTCTACTCTCAGTTTTGTACATTTCGATCAGATTTACCCTCAGCCTTCTCTATTTCAAGGAGAACAATCCCAGCCTGTCCAATCTTTCCTCATAGCTGCATTTTTCCAGTCCTCGCCGCAGCCTCATAAATCTCCTGTGTACCCTCTGTGGTGCAATTACATCTTTTCTGTAATGAGCTGACCAGAACTGCACACAGTACTCAAGTTGTGTCCTAACCAATGAGTTATTCAATTCGAGGATAACCTCCCTGGTCGTATATTATATACCTCGGCTAATAAAGGAAAGGATTCCATATCTTCTTCCTTGGTAAAGACAGGTGGAAATTATTCATTTATTACCTCAGCTATATCCTCTGCATCCATGTGCAAATCCCCTTTATGGTCCTGAGTCGGCCCCATTGCTCCTTTTACTACCCTTTTACTATTTAGTTGCCGAGAGAAAACTTTAGGATTTCCTTTAATGCTCGCCTCTTTTCGTGCTCTCTCTTTGCTTCTCTTATTTGCTTTTTCACTTCCCCTCTGGACCTTCTGTATTCAGCCTGCTTCTCAATAGTATTTTCTACCTGATGTCTGTTATATCAGACATAAACTTGTCAACATTTTGTGCGGCCTTCAAAGATCTGTCTGAATACACACCAAGTCTCTCTGTTCCTGTCTCCTCATTTAAACAATACCCATTTGTTTCTGTTGCCTTACCTTACACTTCCTACCCAAATGTCTCACTTCACACTTCACTGTGTTAATTTATATTTGCCATTCGCATGCTCATTTCACTGGTCAGTCGCTGTCCTCCTGAAGTGTGTTACTATCCTTCTCACTGTTTATTAACATTTCTGAGTTTCCTGCCATCTGTAAACTTTGACATAATCCCCTCTGAACACAAGCCCATTGTATTAACATACAGCAACTGTGATCCCAAATGCGACACTGGGGAACCCCACTGTGTACTTCCCTCCAGACTGAAGAATAACCATTCTCCACTACTCTCTACTTTCTGTCACTGCGCTAATTTCCCACATGCTGACATTGAAAATAAAAAACAGAGTTCCATTTATGAAACGCCTTTCATGACCACTGCATGTTCCAAAGTGATTTACAACCAATGAATACTTCTCAAAGCGAAGTCATTCTTGTAATCTAGGAAACAGGCAGACAATTTCTGCACAGCAAGATCCCTCTTTTGTGCCTCCTTATCTCGAGAGACAATGGATACGCGCCTGGAGGTGGTCACACAAACCACTGACCACAAGATCCCACAAGCAGTAATATGAGAATGATCAGATCTGTTTTTGTGATGTTGATTGAAGGAAAAAATATTGACCAGGACACCGGTAATAATTCCCCTGCTCTGCTTCAGCAGAGTGCGATGGGATCTTTAACATCCACCTGAGAGGGCAGACTGCAACTTGGTTTAAAGTTTCATTCGATAGACTGCACCTCTGACAGTGCAGCACACCCTCAGTACTGCACTGCAATGTCAGCATTGATTCTTGTGATCAAGTCCTGCAGTGACACTTGATCCTGGAAGCTTGCCACTGAAAGCGGAGAGAGCGACAAACTGAGCCACAGCTGACATTGGTCCTTTTATCCCGTGTGTTTCTAATTCGGTAACACGGCTTTTATGTGGTACTTTCTCAAACGCCTTGTGAAAGGATTGGAATATTGTGAAAGTCCAGGTGGGAAGCATCATAGAATCATAGAATAGCACATACTGAATGAGGCCATTCGGCCCATGATGTCTGTGCTGGCCCTTTCAAAGGGCAATCCAGTTAGTCCCACTCCCTGACTCTTTCACTATATCCTTGCATTTTTTCTCCTTCAGATATTTATCCAATTCCCTTTTGGGATCTACTATTGAATCTGTATCCATCAGTCTATCAGACAGTGCATTCCAAATCCAAACCACTCAAAAACAAAACACCTCAGGTCTGCTTCTTTTACAAATCGCCTTAAATCTGTGTCCCTTGGACATTGGAAATAGTTTCTCTTTATTTAATTTATCTAAATCCTTCCGAATATTAAACACCTCAATAAAATCTCCTCTGAAAGTTCTTTGCTCTAAGCAGAACAACCCCAGCTACATAACTGTAATCCCTCATGACTGGACAAATACTAGTAAAACAGTTCTGTACCGTCTCCGAAGGCTTCATGTCCTTCCGAAAGTGTGGTTCCCAGTATTCGACACAAGACTCCAGCTGAACTAGTATTTTATATATGTTTCACATAATGTCCTTGCTTTTGTTCTTTTTGCCTCTATTTATAAACCCTAGGATCCCATACATTTATTAACTGTCAAGTTAACCTTTCCTGCCTCCTTCAAAGATTTGTGTACAAATCCCAGGTGTCTCTGTTATTTCACCATCTTTATAGTTGGACCATTTAACTTGTATTGTCTCTCTTCATTCATCCTTTCAAAATGTATTACTTCACACATCTGCAATGCCAATTAAATATTGAGAAGATTGAAGCCATTGCTTTCTGTCTCTGCTCCAAACATTTCCTAGTTACACACTCCATCCCTCTCCTTTGTAAATGTTTGAGACGAAGCCAAACTGTTCACAGACTTAGTTACATAGTTAACCCTGAGATGCCTTGAGATGAGCTTCCTACCAAATATTCACACCATCACTAAAACGGCCTATCTCCAACCCCCGTGGATTTGCATTGCTGGTTAAAGAGTAAATGAACGCAATAGTGAGGCAGGATATTCGCTCTGACGATGTCGAATATGTATGGGTAGAGCTGAGAAACACTGAGGGGCAGAAAACGTTAGTGGGGGTTGTATATAGACCCCCAGACTGTAGTGCTGAATTTGGGAATGGCATTGGACAGGAAATTAGAGACGCATGCGATAAAGGAACATCTGTAATTATGGGTTTCTTGAATCTGCATATAGATTGGGAAAATTAAATTGGTCGCAATACATTGTGGAGGAATTCCTGGAGAATATACGGGATGGTTTTCAGGACCAATTCTTTGAGGCACCAACTGGAGAACAGGCTGTCCTGGACTGGTTATTGTATATTGAGAGAGGAATAATTGACAATCTAGTGGTGCGAGATCCCTCGGAGATGAGCGGCCATAATATGATAGAATTCTTCATCATGATGGAGAGTGTCCTAGTTGATTCTGAGACTAGGGTCGTGAATCTTAATAAAGTAAGCTGCGAAGGTATGAGCCATGAGTCGTTGATGATACATTGGGAAACGTTACTTAAAGAGATAACGCTGGAAAGGCAATGGCAAACATTCAAAGAGTGCATGGATGAACTGCAACAATTGTTTATCCCTGTCTGGCGCAAAAGTAAAATGGAAAAGGTAGCCAAATCATGGCTTGCAAGGAAAATTAGAGATAGCATTAGATCCAAGGAAGAGGCATATAGATTTGCCAGGAAAAAAACAATAGACCTGAGGATTGGGAGCAGTTTAAAACTCAGCAAAGGAGGACCAAGGGATTGATTGAGAAGGGGAAAATGGAGTACGAGAGTAAGCTTGCTAGGAACATAAAAACTGACTGTAAATGAATCTTTCGGTATGTGAAGCGGAAAAGATTGGCGAAGACAAATGCAGGTCCGTTACAGTCAGAAACAGGGGGATTTATTCTGGGAAACAAAGAAATGGCTGACCAACTAAATGCATACTTTAGTTCTGTCTTCACAAAGGAGGACGCCAATATCATACCAGAAATGTTGGTGAATACAGGGTTTAGTGAGAGAGAGGAACTGAAAGAAAGCAGTATTAGTCGAGAAATGGTGTTGGGGAAGTTGATGGTATTGAAGGCCGATAAATCCCAAGGGCCAAGTAATCTACATCCCAGAGTACTTAGGAAATGGCCCGAGAAATAGTGGATGCATTGGTGGTCATCTTCCAAGATTCTATGGACTGTGGAACAGTTCCTACAGATTGGAAGGTAGCTAATGTAACACCACTATTAAAAAAGGAAGGTGGAGAGAAAGCAGGGAATTGTAGACCAGTCAGCCTGATATCGGTCGTGGGGAAAATCCTGGAGTCCATTATCAAAGATTTTGCAGCAGAGCACTTGGAGAACAGTGGCAGAATCGGACAGAGTCAGCATGGATTTATGAAAGGGAAATCATGCTTGATAAATCCACTAGCATTCTTCGAGGATGTCACTAGTAGAGTTGATGAGGGGGAGCCAGTGGGTGTGATTTATTTGCACTTTCGGAAGGCTCTCGACAAAGTTCCACGTAAGGGTTTAGCGTGTAAAATTAAAGCACATGGGATTGGTGGTAGTGTATTGCGGTAGATAGAAAATTGGTTGGGATACAGGAAACAAAGCATTGGAACATACGGATCTTTTTCTGAATGGCAGGCAGTGACTAGTGGGGTACCGCAGGGATCGGAGCTAGGACCCTAGCTATTCACAATATATATTAATGATTTAGATGAGGAAACTAAATGTAATATCTCCAGATATGCAGCTGATACAAAATTGGGTGTGAGGGTGAGTTGTGAGTAGAATGCAGAGAGGCTTCCTGGTGATTTGGTCAAGTTGAGTGAGTGGGCAAATGCATGGCAGATGCAGTATAATGTGGATAAATGTGAAGTTATTCACTTTACTAGCAAATACAGGAAGGCAGATTATTATCTGAACGGCTGGAAGCTGAGAGAGGGGAATATGCAGCGAGACCTGGGTGTTCTCGTACACCAGTCACTGAAGGTAAGCATGCAGGTGCAACAGGCGGTCGAAAAAGGCGAATGTTATGTTGGCCTTTATAGAGACAGGATTCGAGTACAGGAGCAGGGATGTTTTGCTGCAATTATACAGGGCCTTGGTGAGGCCGCACTTGGAATATTATGTGCAATTTTGGTCTCCTTATCTGAGGAAGGATGCTCTTGCGAAAGAGGGAGTGCAGTAGAGTTTTACCAGACTGATTCCTGGGGTGGTAGGACTGTCGTATGAGGAGAGATTGAGTCGGTTAGGACTATATTCACTGGAATTCAGAAGAGTGAGGAGGGATCTCATCGAAACCTATAAAATTCTAACATGGCTTGACAGGGTATATGCAGGAAGGATGATCCCGATGGTGGGGGACTCCCGAACCAGGGCTCATAGTCTAAGTATATGGGTAAAACTTTCAGGACTGAGATGAAGAGACGTTTCTCCACCCAGAGGGTGGTGAGCCTGTGGAAATCTGTCATCCCGCCCATATCCAAGGGGGATTGGAAGATTCTGGCCAGTGACTCTGCTATTTCCACCATTGCTTCCCTCAGCAACCCTCATACATCCCATCCAGAGTGGGAAAATGTTCAACTTTATTGTGGTACTAAAGTGTTGGATTGAAAAGGGTTAACTGAATCTGTTTGTTCTGTGACTGTAATTAATGTCAGTCTCCATGGGCCCTAATTGTGTCACTGGACGTTTTCCATCTTCTATTAATAAGGGGCTACTTTCAATGTGTTATTCCATAGTGTCAGTGGGAACATCAGCCCCGGCACTTACAAAGATCAGCTGCTCCAGAGAGATAGAGAGAGGATAGATCAGAATCAGAGAACAAAAGACTGGAATGTTACAACAATGGACAGGAGTTTATCCTCGGATCTTTGCTCTCTTTCTACATATTATGATTGGATGTCATTAAACACTCATATCTATCTCGCACTGAAGATTATTCAATATATTTATTACCCCAGCCTGGCTATTATTGGTGTCCCTGGTAAGTCTCTCTATCTGGCTATAAATCCTTTAAACCAAGTTTGACTGCATTACTGCTCCTGTAATTTACTCTGCCCTTCTTGCTGCCGTTGTATGCCTGGTGAATATCTCCAGCAATTAGCTCAACAAACCATTGTGAACTGTATTACAGTTCTTGTCATTTACTCTCTCACCTTTGCTGCTGTTGCTGTCTCTATTTCAGGCCAGGAGATCTGTAAACCCTATTTCACTGAAATACTGTTCCGTTATGTAACTTTTGGGAAGACGGAAGCCAGTGTCATTGGTCTCCATCACAAACTCCATCCCCTATCTGTGAAGCACATATTCCACCCTGCCCAATATCTGAGGCTCAACCAGACAGTCTACAACTTCTTTGTTATATTTAAACCTGAGCTGAGTTCATCTCCATATTCTTTCCATCACCAACCCTGCCTAATATCACCTCTATATCACCCAACTCCACCTCTGCCTCAGCCCCATCTACTGCATAAACCCTCATCCGCATCACTGTTAAATACACAGTTGACTATTCCAATTCCATCTTGTTCACCATCACAGTTCTAAACCTCCATAAACCACAGCCCATCCAGAACTCTTCTGCCTGTATTCGAACTCACACCAAATCCCGATCACCCATCACCCCTGTACTCACTGATCTCCATTGGCTCCCGGTCTGGCAGCACATTAATTTTAATATTCTCATTCTTGTGTTTGAATCACTCCATGGCCTCACCCTTCCATTTATTCACGTTCCCCTCTCCAATTCATATATTCCTGCAAATCTTTCGACTTCAATCTTTTTTCAGTTCCCCTTGTAAAGTGAATTTCTTTCCCTCTGTATCTGTTCTGAGCCACGATTTTAGACTCTGCAGCAAGACTGCTGCTGACGGTACAGAATTGGGATCCAAAAAGAGATGTGAATCGCACAGCCGGCCACTTCCAGTGCGGTCTGCACAATATCCCATGCTGGGTGGGGCTCCAGCCCAGTCACATCATCTATGTGCTGTCAGCGTGGTCTTCACAGCCGGCCACCTCGACTATGCCCTGCACAGTGTCCCAAGCTGCGCAGGGCTCTAGCTCAATTGTACCTTGTATGTGTTGTTCCTTTGAGGGTGGATTTGAAAGTGATGTCAATGTACCATACCAGCAGCTTTGATGTACTTCTTTAAACTTTTTCTGTGCATGTCCACTGACCGCTTGTGTTGGTCACTCACTGCTGAACATACATTCAGTAGCAAAAGGAAACCCCTCTGGTGTTATTTAAAAGGACCAGGCATTAGCCTACAGGCTTTTGACTTACGTCTGCTATTGTAAAGTTAGTGGAGGTGTTGTGGATGTTTTTCTGGAGGTTGTGTTGTGAGCTGCTGCAGACATTCAGGGACATTTGTGAACTATACAGTAAATGGAAAAGTCCTGGTGAAAATTGATGTGCAGAGAGATTTGGGGGTTCAGGTCCGTTGTTCCCTGAAGGAGGCAACGCAGGTCAATAGAGTGGTCAAGAAGGCATTCGGCATGCTTTCCTTCATCGGACGGGGTATTGAGTTGGCAGATCATGTTACAGTTGTATAGGACTTTGGTTCGGCCACATTTGGAAAACTGCATGTAGTTCTGGTCGCCACATTACCAAAATGATGTAGATGCTTTGGAGAGGGTGCAAAGGAGGTTCATCAGGATGTTGCCTGGTATGGAGGGCGCTAGCTATGAAGAGACGGTGAGTAGATTAGGATTATTTTCATTAGAAAGACGGAGGTTGAGGGGGGACCTAAATGAGGTGTACAAAATCATGAGAGGTATAGACAGGTTGGATAGCAAGAAGCTTTTTCCCAGAGTGGGGGATTCAATTACTGGGGGTCACGAGTTCAAAGTGCGAGGGGAAAAGTTTAGGGGGGATTTGCGTGGAAAGTTCTTTATGCAGAGGGTGGTGGGTGCCTGGAACGCGTTGCCAGCGGAGGTGGTAGACGCGGGCGCGATAGCGTCTTTTAAGATGTATCTAGACAGATACATGAATGGGCAGGAAGCAAAGAGATACAGAGCATTAGAAAATAGGCGACATGTTTAGATAGAGGACCTGGATCGGTGCAAGCTTGGAGGGCCGAAGGGCCTGTTCCTGTGCTGTAATTTTCTTTGTTCTTTGTTCTTTGAGTACAGAGGATTTGGTGACCCAACTCTGGACGACGTATGGGGACTGTCGTTACAGTGTCTCTGGGTCTGTAACATGACCAACAAATGGAGCAGATGCTGCCGAGAGGGGAAGCTCTGTAAAGAGAGAGGAGGAGAGGGCTCTTCCCTACCCACCCCGGGTGCTCCAAGAGCACTTTTCCTACCTACACCTAACCCAGGAGCAATGTGTGAGGTGACTCTGATTCAATAAGGAGGTGGCCACAGAGCTGCGTAACCTCCTGTAACACAACCTGGAGCCTCACACCAGGGTGAGGACGGAGCTGTCAGCGTTTGTTAAGCTCACAGTTTCATTGAACTTCTATGTTTCTGGATATTTACAGGCAGGAGCAGGTAACATATCCAACATAGAGTGGTAGAAATTGATGGAGTCATTTACAACACAGAAAGAGGCCATTCAGCCCCTCACTGCCGGCTTTCTGTGCAACAATCCAGTCAGCCCCACTCTTCCACTCCCCTGCTCAATCTCCGTATCCCTGCAAATTCATTTCCTTCAGGTTTCCATCCAGTTTCCTTTTGAAATCTTTGATTGTCTCGGCTTCCACCATCCTCATGGGCAGTGAGTTCCAGCTCATTACCATCCACTGTGTAAAAAAGTTCCTCCTCATATTCCCCTGCATCTCTTAACCAAAACCTTCCATCTGTGCCCCCTAGTCCGCGTTGCATCAGTTAATGGGAACTGTTTTTCCTTTTCTGTCTTATCTAAGTCTATCATAATCATTTACACCTCTATCAAATCTCTCTCAATCTCCTTTACTCCAGGGAGAACAACTCCATCTTCTCCAAACTCACTTTGTACCTGAACTCCCATCCCTGGAATCATTCTGGTAAATCTCCTCTGCACCCTCTCAAGGACTTTCATATCCTTCCTGCAGTCTGGTGACCAGAACAGGGCACATTTCTCTTGTTGGGGTCTAACCAAATCTTTGTAAAGTTTCAGCTAAAGCGCCCTTTTTTTGTATATTTGCTTCCAATGATGAAGCCCAAGATCTGATATGTTTTGCTAAATACTCTGCTAATGTGTCCTGCCACCTTGAAAGATCAATGCATATGGAGCCCCTGGTCCTTCTGTTCCTGCAAAATCTTTAGAACTGTGTCATTAAGTCTATTTTTTTCAGGTTGTTTTTCTTCAGGTTTGCACTTGCTGATGTTCAATATTCAGTATTTTCACACCTAATCTGTACTAATGCTTTGTCTTTCAACACACCATTAACATATTGTTTGCCTTTGCTCCGTGACCTTTTGGTCAGCTATGTGGCCTGGTCCAATCTGCACCTTCTCCTTTGTTATCTCTTGCCCCACCCCCACCTCACTTGTTTATAATCTGTGACTTTTCTAATATTTGTCAGTTCCGAAGAAGGGTCACTGACCCGAAACGTTAACTCTGCTTCTCTTTCCACAGATGCTGCCAGACCTGCAGTGAATCCAGCATTTCTTGTTTTTGTTTCATTAAGTCTATGTCGTCTTCCTATTCTTTCTGACAAAATACATTAGCTCACACTCCTCTTTATTAAATTCTACTCCGTATTCCAAGATCCGTGTCATTTTTATACGGCAAAAAAAAAAACAGCTGTGGTCCCAGCACTGACCATTGTGTAACATCAATGTCGACCATCCTCCAGTCTGAAAAATAACCATTTAACACATTTCTCTTTTTGCTATCCTTTGGACAGTTTTTGATCCAATTGGATGCTATTCCATGAGCTTCAGTTTTGTTAACCAAACTTGTGTGTGGTTCTTAATCAAATACTTTCATAAAATCCAGGTAGACAACATCCACCACATCCCCTTCATCAACCTTCTCTGATCATCGAAATAAATTCAATTAGCCCTTTCAAGCATAATCTGCCTTTTAGAAATCCGTGCTGACACTCCTTAATTAACTCAAACCTCTCCAAGTGTGTGTTGTCCTTTTTCCCTGATCATTGTTTCTAAAACCTTACTCACCACTGATGTTACACTAACTGACCAGTAGTTACGAGGCCTGTGTGTTGTCCATTGATAATTCTGGGAGGTGAGTGTGACCATCTATGTCATCGTTTTCTTCCTCAGCAGGGAGAAGCCGGATGAGAGATCCAGTGGGTTTGTCAGGATGGCAGGTATCCTGATGGTGTAGTAGGCTCTGCGGGGTCTCCATGTCAACGGGGAGAGGTACAGGAACTGAAAGAACTCTCACTCCATTAATGTACAGTTGGTGTGTGAGTATGCCCAGTAAATCATGTTGGTGAATGTCCACTATCCTAGCAGCAGCCACCATACCTTCATTCTGAAGCAGTCAACCAGTCCCAACACTGCGGGTCTCCATGCAGAACCAGAATGCGACTCCTCAGAGACAAAGGAAACTCCCCTCATGTTTCTACGACCCCAAACCATCTCCCACCACCAACCAAACGCACACAATTAACATGTGTAAAATGTGAGCAATGGAGTCACCAGGAACATGGTGGAACTGACCATCATTGTGATGAAGCTTTACTTCCGATGTCTGAACCGCTCGGGTACACACTGGAGTAGGTGCCCAAGTTCATGGTGTTCTGCTGCATGCTTCATATCATCACCATCACGAGGACACCGGCATTGGCAGCAGGAATCCGGAGGCCACCTCAGGAGAATGAGGAGGAGGCAGGGAGGATATTTTCTGGATCCCTTCCACCAGGACAGGCTGTCGGAGAGGCCCTGCTAAGATTCAGTTTCCTATGGGACAACTTCGCTTTCCCACCATGAATCCCCCATTCTCCACCATTACACCCATCTGAGACGCCCCCTCACAGTGTTATTGCAGCACAGAAGGAACTATTCACTCCGACGTGTCTGCGTCGCCTTTCCGAATGAGCAATTCACCTAATCCCATTCCCTGCCTTCTTCGCATAATCCTGCACATTCCTCCTTCTAATACACCAAATTATTTAGCTTTAGCATGTTTATAGATGTGGTCACCCAACAGCTGAAGATTATGCAGGGAGAGAAGGAATGGGTGATCCCCAGACAGTCAAAAAGAATCAGGCAGGTAGTGCTGCAAACCCTTGAGTGCATCTCACTCTCCAACAGGTATTCAGTTCAGAATACTGAGGAAAGTGATGCTTCACCTGGGGAGTGCAGCCAGAGCCAAGTCCGTGTCAGCACGGGTGGCTGAGCTGCAGAGCGGGGTAGAGGGATGACTGGAAGAGCCAAAGTGATCAGTAGTCAGGGGACAGACAGGCGTTTATGTGGTCACAGACGTGAATCGAGGATGGTGTGCTGCTTCCCTGGTGCCAGGGTCAAGGATGTCACTGAGCGACTGCAGAGCATCCTGAAGGAGAAGGGGAACAGCCAGCAGTCATGGTCCACATTAGAACCAGCAACAGAGGTAGAAAGAGGAATGTCGTCCTGCAGTCAGAATTTATGGAGCTCGGGAAGAAATTAGCCAGCAGGACCTCAAAGTAGTAACTTCTGGATTAGTCCCAGTGCCATGCACAGCTGAGTATAGAAATAGAAAACTAAAACAGATGAATGCGTGGCTGGGAACATGGTGCAGGAGGGAGCGCTTCAGATTCCTGGATATTGGGACCGGCTCTGGAGGAGATGGGACCTGTACAGGCCTGATTGGTTGCACCTGATTGGAGCCGGAACTGAGTTACTTGCCGAACGTTTTGCTAGTGCCGTCGGGGAGTGTATAAACTAGTTTTGCAGGGGGGTGGGGACCTGAGGGTATACTCAGTTGGGAAAAAACCTGAAATGAAAATAGAAGGCAGAAAATTAATGGATGAGTCTGGAAAACAGAGGAAAAGAAAGTTTGAATTTTTTTTAACTGTTTGGCTGTGCTCAAGGGTATCTAATTCAATGCAAGAAGTATAGTAAATAAAGCAGATGAGCTGAGGGCAAGGTGGAAAGGTGGCAGTCTGATATCATAGCTATCACAGAAACATAGCTGAAGGAGGGACAGGAATGGCAGCTCAACGTTCCTGGTTACAGGGTTTTCAGACACGATAGGGAGGGGGTAAAGAAAGGAGGGGAAGTGGCAATTTCGTTCAGGAAATCTATTGCAGCTGTGAGGAGGGATGAAATGTTGGAAGGTTCATCAACTGAGGCGATATGGATTGAGCTCTGGAACCAAAAACGGGCAAGCTCACTGCGGGGAGTGTGATCCCGTCAGCCAAACAGTCCGAGGGAGACAGAAGAGCAGATATGTAGGCAAGTCTCTGAGAAGTGCAAGAACAATAGGGCAGAAAAAGTAGGGTATTTTAATTACCCCAATATTAACTGGGATAATTTTAGTATGAAAAGAATTAATGGAACAGAAATCTTGAGGTGCATTCAGCTGAGGAGCGAAAGTTGACTGGAAACAGCTGTTTGAAGGTAGTTCAGTCTCAGAGCAGTGGGAGGCATTCAAAGGGGAGATTCAATAGTTTCAGGATAACCATGTTGCCACAAAGAAAAAGGGTGAGGCGGCCAAATCTCGAGTCCCATGGATGTCAAGGAGTCGACAGGGTAGGATAACGCAGAAAAGGAAAGCCTCTGTCCAACACTGAGAACTTAATACTGCAGAAAACCGAGAGGAGTATAGAAAGTGGAGGGGTCAAATCAAAAAGGAAGTTAGGAAAGGAAAGTGAGGGTATGAATGAATATTGGCAAGCAAAATCAAGGTGAACCCAAAGATGTTTTCTCAATACATTAAGAGGAAGAGGATAACTAAGGGGAGAGTAGGACCCATAATAGATCAGAAAGGTAACCTTTGTATAAGGGTAGAAGATATTGGTATGGTTCTTAT
Organism: Heterodontus francisci; assembly: GCF_036365525.1. Lineage (NCBI taxonomy): Eukaryota > Metazoa > Chordata > Chondrichthyes > Heterodontiformes > Heterodontidae > Heterodontus > Heterodontus francisci. The sequence continues at coordinate 699,636 of NW_027141699.1, forward strand.
TGAGCACTTTGCGTATGTCTTCAGAAAAGAGGGGGGATTTAGATATTGTCGTTAAGGAGGAAGAGTGTGAATTATTGGACATGATAAACATAGGGAGAGAGGAAGTATTAATGGGATTAGCATCCTTGAAAGTTGAAACATCACCAGAGCCGGATGAAATGTACCCCAGGCTGTTCAAAGAAGCAAGAAAGGAAATAGCAGAGGGTCTGCCCACCATCATTTCCCAATCTCACTAGATACAGTTGTTGTGCCGGAGTATTGGAGAATTGCTAACGTTGTACCTCTGTTCAAAAATGCAGCGAAGGATTGTCTGAATAATGACAGGCCAGTCAGTCTAAACTCAGTAGTGGGCAAATTATTGGAATCTATTCTGAGAGACGGGATAAACTGTCACTTAGAAAGGCACAGGTTTATCAAGGATAGTCAGCATGGATTTGTTAAGTGACTCTCTTGTTTGACCAAATTGATCGAACTTTTTGAAGCTGTTACAAGGACTATAGATGAGGGTAGTGCAGTTGATGTGGTCTACATGGATTTTAGCAAGGCTTCTGACAAGGTCCCACATGACAGACTGGTTCAAAAAATAAAATCCCATGGCATCCAGAGAAATGCAGCAAGGCGGGTACAAAATTGGCTCAGTGGCAGGAAACACAGGGTAATTATTGACAAGTATTTTTGCGACTGGAGGACTGTCCCCATTGTCATTCCACAGGGCTCAGTAATGGGTCCCATGCTTTCTGTGGTCTATATTAAAGATTTAGATGTAAATTTAGGGGGTATGATCAAGACTTTTGCAGACGACACAAAGATTGGCCATGTGGTGGATGGAGAGAAGGATAGCTGTAGGCTGCAGGAAGATATTGACGTTCTGGTCAGATGGGAAGAAAAATGGGAATCTACCTGGATAAGCGTGAGGTGATGCTATTGGGGAGCTCAAACAAGCAAAGGAATACACGATTACTAGGACAATACTGAGAAATGTAGAGGAAGTAAAGGACTTTGGAGTGAATGCCCACAGATCCCTGAAGATAGCAGGACAGGTCAATAAGGCAGTTAAGAAGGCATATGGAATATTTTCCCTTTTTAGCTGAGGCATAGAATGTAAGAGCTGGGAGGTTATGCTGGAACTGTATAAATCATTGGTTAGGCCACAACTTGAATACTTTGTGCAGTTCTGGTAACCACATTACAGAAAGGAGGCAATTGCACTAGAGAGGGTACAGAGGAGATTTACGAGGTTGTTGCCAGGACTGGAAAAATGCAGCAATGAGGAAAGATTGGATCGGCTGGGGTTGTTCTTCATGGAACAGAGAAGGCTTGAGGGGAGATCTGATTGAAATGAACAACATTTTGTGGGGCCTGCATTGAGTGGAGGTGAAGGGTCTATTCACCTTAGCAAAAATGTCATTGACTAGGTGACATAGATTTAAAATGATTGGCAGAAATATCAGAAGGGAGTTGAGGAAAAACATGTTCACCCAGAAATACAAAATTGACTCGGTGACAGGAAGCAAAGGGTAATTGTTGACGGGTATTGACTGGAAGACTGTTACCAGTCGTGTTCCAGAGGTCTTGGTACTGGGTCCCCTGCTATTAGTGAGGGTCTGTAACTCACTGCATGAAAGGATGGTTGAGGCAGAAACCCTCTACTCATTCAAAAGGAGTCTGGATGTGCACCTAAAGTGTCGTAATCTGCAGGGCTACGGATCAAATGATGGAAGGTGTGATTAGAATAGTTGGATAACCTTTCGGCTGGTACAGACACGATGGGCCAAGTTACCTCTTTCTGTGCCTTAAATTTTCTACGATTCTATGATTCTATAACACGAAACACGCTATCCTCGTTGACACTCACAATTATGTCAACAAACTATCAAGACTATCAGAAATGATTTTCCATGAAGCTATCCGTGCTGCTTGTCATTTATTAAGACATGATTTTACAAGTAAGAAATATTTTTGTGCTGGGTTATGGCCTCCAGAATTTCCAATAATCAACATTAGGCTGATAGTTACAAGGCTTATCCAACCTCCCCTTCTTCAAACAGGGTGCAACATTTACAGCCCTTCAGTTCTCTGGCATCATTTTTAAAAATTCATTCATGGGATGTGGACACCGCTGGCCAGGCCAGCATTTATTGCCCATCCCTAATTACCCATGCGAAGGTGGTGATGAGCTGCCTTCTTGAACCACTGCAGTCCATGTGGGGTAGATACACCCACAGTGCTGTTAGGAAGGAAGTTCCAGTATTTTGACCCAGCGACAGTGAAGGAACGGCAAGATATTTTCAAATCAGCATGGTGTGTGGCTTGGAGGGGAACTTGCAGGTGGTGGTGTTTCCATACATCTGCTGCCCTTGCCCTTCTATATGGTAGAGGTTGTGTATTTGGAAGGTGCTGTCTGAGGAGCCTTGGTGTGTTGCTGCAGTGCATTTTGTAGATGGTACACACTGCTGCCACTGGTGGAGGGAGTGAATGTTGTGGATGGGGTGCCAATCAAGCGGGCTGCTTTGTACTGGATGGTGCCGAGCATCTTGAGTGTTGTTGGAGCTGCACCCATCCAGACAAGCGGAGAGTATTCCATCACACTCCTGGCTTGTGCCTTATAGATGGTGGACTGGCTTTGGGGAGTCAGGAGGTGAGTTAATCGCCTCAGCATTCCTCAACTATGACCTTCTCTTTGAGCCATGGTATTTACATGGCTACTCCTGTTCAGTTTCTGGTCCATGGAAGCCCCGAGGATGTTGATAGTGGCGGATTCAGCTATGGTAGTGTCATTGAATGTCAAGCGAGATGATTAGATTCTCTCTTGTCGGAGATGGTCATTGCCTGGCATTCGTGCAGTGCGAATGATACTTGCCAATTATCAGCCCAAGCCTTGATATTGTCCAGGTCTTGCTGCATTTCTACACGGACTGCTTCAGTATTTGAGGAGTCACGAATGGTGCTGAAAATTGTGCAATCATCAGCCAACATCCCCACTTCTGGTCTTGTGATTGAAGGAAGGTCATTGATGAAGCAGCTGAAGATGGTTGGGTCTCGGAGACTACCTTGAGGAACTCCTGCAGTGATGTCCTGGAGTTGAGATGATTGACCTGCAACAACCACAACCATCTTCCTTTGCGTTAGGTATGACTCCAACCAGCAGAGAGTTTTCCCGCTGATTCCCACGGACTCCATTTTTGCTCTGGCTCCTTGATGCCATACTCAGTCAAATGCTGCCTTGATGTCAAGGCAGTCACTCATACCTCACCTCTTGAATTCAGCTCCTTTGTCCATGTTTGAACCAAGGCAGTAATGAGGTCAAGAGCGGTGTGACCCTGGCGGAACCCAAACTGAGCGTCACTAAGCAGGTCATTGCTAAGCAAGTGCTGTTTGATAGCATTGTCGATGACACCTTCCATCACTTGACTGATGATTGAGAGGAGGCTGATGGGGCGGTAATTGGCCGGGTTGGACTTGTCCTGCTTTTTGTGTACAGGACATAGCGGGCAAGTTTTCACATTGACGGGTAGATGCCAATGTTGTAGCTGTACTTGAACAGTTTGATGGGGGAACGGAAGTTCTGGAGCACAGGTATTCAGTACTATTTCCGGAATATTGTCAGGGCCCATAGCCTTTGCAGTATCCCGTGCCTTCAATCGTTTCTTGATATCACGCTGAGTGAATCCAACCCTGGGAAGCTGTACTGTATACTCCCCTCCACATCCAGTCTGAACAATGACTGTTCACCACTTCTCTCTGCTTTCTGTCCTTGAGTCAGTGTCATATCCACACTATCACTGTCACATTAATCCATGTCTTGACAAGTCTATGAAATGTCAGTTGATCACAGGCATTTTGAAAAACTATATACATAAGTGGATATACATGAGTAGGTGCGAAAGATGTTGTTCTGGTTCTTCATGAATACTTTGTATCTTTCTTCACAAAAGGGGGGCACGATGCAGATATTGTGGTTAAGGAGGAGGAGTGTGAATTATTGGATGTGATATACATAGGGAGAGAGGAAGTATTAATGGGATTAGCATCTTTGAAAGTTGATAAATCACCAGGGCCAGATGAAATGTATTCCAGGCTGTCAAAAGAAGTGAGAGAGGAAATAGCAGAGTGTCTGACCATCATTTTCCAGTCATCACTGAATAAAGGTGTAGTGCCAGAGGATTGGTGAACTGTTAACATTGTACCTCTTTAAAAAGGGAGCAAAGGATAGACCGAATAATTGCAGGCCAATCAGTGTAACCTCAGTAGTGGGCAAATTATTACAATGTATTCTGAGAGACAGGATGAACTTTCACTTAGAAAGGCTCAGGTCAATCAAGGACAGTCAGCATGGATTTGTTAAGGGAAGATATTGTTGACTAACTTGATTGAATTTTTCGACGAAGTCGCAAGGATGATAGATGAGGGTAGTGCAGATGATATGGTCTCCGTGGATTTTGGCAAGGCTTTTGACAAGGTCCCATGTGGCATACTAGGTAAAACAAATACAGTCCCATGGAATCCAGGGAAATGCAGAAAGCTGGATACAAAATTGGCTCAGTAGCAGGAAACAAAGGGTGATTGTTGACGGGCGTTTTACTGACTTGAGGTCTGTTTCCAGTGGCATTCCACAGGGCTCAGTACTGGGTCCCCAGCTTTTAGCAGTATATATTAACGATTTGAACGTACATGTAGGGGGCATGATCAAGATGTGTGCAGATGGTACACAGATTGGCTGTGCTGTAGGTAGCGAGGAGGATAGCTAGGCTGCAGGAAAATATTGATGGCAGAAAATATTGTTGGGGCGGCACAGTGGTGCAGTGGTTAGCACTGCAGCCTCACAGCTCCAGGGACCCGGGTTCGATTCTGGGTACTGCCTGTGTGGAGTTTGAAAGTTCTCCCTGTGTCTGCGTGGGTGTTCTCCGGGTGCTCCGGTTTCCTCCCACAAGCCAAATGAATTGCAGGTTGGTAGGTAAATTGGCCATTATAAATTGTCACTAGTATAGGTAGGTGGGAGGGAAATATAGGGACAGGTAGGGATGGTTGGTAGGAATATGGGATTAGTGTAGGATTAGTATAAATGGGTGGTTGATGGTCGGCACAGACTCGGTGGGCCGAAGGGACTGTTTCAGTGCTGTATCTCTAATCTAAAAAAAAAGTGTCAAATGGAATTCAGCCTGGTTAAGTATGAGACGATGCCATCGAGGAGGTCAAACAAGGCAAAGGGATAGACAATCAATCGGAAAATACTGAGAAGTGCAGAGGAAGTGAGGGACCTTGGAGTCAATGTCCACTGATGTCCTGAATGTAGCAGGTCAGGTCGATAAGGTGGTTAAGAAGGCATATGGAATCCTTTCCTTTATTAGCTGAGGTATAGAATACAAGAGCAGTGAGGTTATGCTGGAACTGTATAAATCATTGGTTGGGCCACAACCTGAGTACTCTGCAGTTCTGGTCACCTCATTACACAAAGGATGGAATTGCACGAGAGAGTGTACAGAGGAAATTTACAAGGATGTTTGCCAGGACTGGAAAAATGCAGCTATGAAGAAAGATTAGATAGGCTGGGGTTGTTCTACTTGGAACAGAGAAGGCTGAAGGGAGATCTGATTGAAAGGGACATAATTTTGTGGGGCCTGGATAGAGTGGAGGTGAAGAGTCTATTCACCTTATCAGAGATATCAGTGACTGGGGGGCAGTGACTTAAAGTGCTTGGTGGAAGGATTAGCGGGGAGTTGAGGAGAAACTTGTTTATCCAAAAATACAAAATGTGCTCAGTGGCAGGAAACAAAGGGAAATTGTTATTATAAAAGCAAAATACTGCGGATGCTGGAAATCTGAAGTAAAACACGAAATGCTGGAAATACTCGGCAGGTCTGGCAGCATCTGTGGAGGGAGAAGCAGAGTTAACGTTTCAGGTCAATGATGAAGGGTCACTGACCTGGAACGTTAACTCTGCTTCTCTCTCCACAGATGCTGCCAGACCTGCTGAGTATTTCCAGCATGTCTTGTTTTTATTAAAGGGCAGTTGTTGACGGATATTTTATTGACCTGAGGACTGTTTACAGTGGCGTTCCACAGGGTTCAGTACTGCGTCCGCTGTTTACAATGAGTGTCTAGAAATTACTGCCTGAAAGGATAGTTGATGCAGAATCCCTCCACTCAGTGAAAAGGAATCTGGATGTTCACCTCAAGTGTCATTATCTGCAGGGCTAGAGATCAAAGTCTGGAAGATGGGATAGAATAGGTGGATCATTTTTCGGCCGGTGCAGACACAATGGGCCAAGTGGCCTCTTTCTGTATCTTAAACTTTCTATGATTATATTACATGAATCAATCACAGTTACGTCCTCAACGAATTTGATCAAGATTATCAGGAATTATATTTCATTAACCTTTCCGTGCTGCTTGTCAGTTATTATCCCGTGTTTTACAAGCAAGATATATTTTTGTGTTGGGTTATGATCTCTAGAAGTTTCCAACCACCTACATTAGACTGATAGTTACAGTGTTTACCCAACCTCTCCATTTTAAACAGGGTGTAACATTGACAATGCTCCAGACCTCTGGCATCACTCCCATATCCAAGGAGGACTGAAAGATTCTGTCCAGTGCTTCTGTCATTTCCACTATTCCTTCCCTCAGTAACCCTCACAAAACCCATGCAGACTGGATAAATATTCTACTTTATTGTGGTACAAAAAGTGTTGAATTGAAAGGGGTTAACTGAACCTGTTTGTTCAGTGACTGTAATTAATGTCAGTCTCCATGGACCCTAATGGTGTCACTGGAGGGTTTCCCTCTTCTATTAATACAGGACTCCTTTCAATGTGTTTTCCGAAAATGTTAGCGGGACCATCAGCTCCGGCACTAAAAGGGATCCGTGGGCTGCAGAGAGAGGGAGAGGAGAGATCAGAATCTGAATAGATTGGAATATTGCAACAATAGATCAGAATCTGAGAACAACAGATGGGAATGTTACAGCAATTGACAGGAGTGTATCCTATTGGTTTGACCTTCTTACTGCCGATTGTTATTGGATAACATTAGAATTGCGGATCCATTATGCTCTAAAGATGATTCAATTTATTCACTATCCCATCCTCGCTACTATTGGTGTCCCTGGTAAGTCTCTGTATCCAACTATTAGATTCATAAACCATATTTCACTGATTTAGTGTTATTGTCATTTCAATCGTGAGAAGACTGAAACCATTGTCTTCCGTTTCTGTCACAACTCCATTCCCTGTCCATGATCTGCATCCCCCTCGCTGGCCATTGTCTCAGGCTGAATCAGGAAATTTACAACCTCTGGTATCTATTTAATGCTGAGCTGAGTTCATCTCCATATTCTCTCCATCCCCAGCCCGGCCAATTGTTATGGCCAGGTGAGGAGGGGTCAGAGTGGCTCTTCTTTATTTGACTGCAACAGTGTTTGTCCTTTATAAACAGTGAAAATGCTTAACGTCTCAGTGAGTGTTCTACATCTTACCTTTGTTGTGATGGTGAAGAAACCGATTGGACAAGTTCTCTTGAGTTTAAACATGAAAGAGGTGAGTTTATTAAACTTAACAAGAGAAACCCGATCTGAATAAAATCATAAAAAAACGGAACACACAGTTACGTGCACACTCACACGAGAATCACACACACTCAAATAGATTACAGAGTGAGAAGTAAATTTGTGGTTGGATTTGAGTCCAGAATAAATTTCAAAAAACTCATTCTGTGATGTTGGGCGATTCCGTGGTCTTCCAGCTGAAGTTATATTCTTGAAGTCTTTTGCTTGTCGAAGTGCAGTATGTGGCTGGTCCACATTGCTCAGGATTTTCTTTGAGGCTTTCTTCCCCTGGTTACTCTGTCTGCAGCAACCTGTAGGCTTGAGGGGCCCGCAGTCACATGTGGTTTTCAAACTTGTGATGTTAGGTGGAGAGAGAGATGGAGAGAGAGAGGGGCCACAGCCCTTCTGCTTCTGCACTGTTTGAATCATTGGCTTGTCTGTCTTTGTCCAGGAGAAACTCCCAGCTTTCACAGAGATGGACATAAGGTCTCATGACTGCCTCAGTGTATTCTCAGGACCCTTCTAATGAGATTCAAGGTTAAAAACTTCTATCTCCCCAGGGCTCAGGAGACCAGTATTTATACTTGGAGGAGTTTGCTCTTTCAAAGTCAATGTGTCAGGGTAGTCTTGCATGCCGTGTTAATGAATGTAATCTTAGGTAATTCAATCACTAGAGCAAGCCAATGATATTGGTCCAGGCTCATCAGACATGTGTCTCCTGTTGTGGGCCTTAGAATGTGAAAATGTGTTTCAGATGCCAATTACGGTGGCCATCTTGGCTGCCAGTTTTTTGAAGGTTAACTGTAGGATGTTTTCTATTAAAAGGTTACTGTAAGTTTCCAATCGATGAAATAAAATTCCTCATTTGGCATGTTGTGTTATCTTAACACCGGCGCAGCACATGGAATGAAATGTGATAATGGGAACATTTCATTTCAGAACTGTGGGAAGAAAAAGAAAGAAATACACATGCATTCTCAATAATCACTTCTCAAATTCACACATTAATCTTAGAATTATTGCAGCTGACATTGTCTGTTACAGCTGCACTGATTTAACTTTTTTGGCGTTTTGTCTGGGATGGTTATGTGTCGGGTTCGACGCTGGACAATGCATCAACGATTGCATTGTTTACCTTTTCTCTCCTCTAATGAAGTTTTAACTACTCAGGTTCCTGCACCTGAACAATCTTTCTCCCTAAACCGACAGTGTGTAATAAATTGTTTTTTTTAGACCCTGTGAGGTGTCTGAGATTTCCTCTGGGCCTTTGTTCTTGCTGAGTTCGCCTTTGAAATTGTTGTGTTTGGGTTTGGGACCTGATCATTGTGTTCTTCAGTGGGTAGATCCACACTGACCTTACTTTTAGCTTTCTGGTGAGGGACACCAGTGCTGTTTACCTTAGGGTATTTTACCTTCACTTTTCCCTTTACTATGGGAAGAATCATGTTTTTATCTACCCTATGTCCTCTGGGACATTACTGCTCGAAGGTCTTTGTCCAGCTTTCGCTGCACTCTGCAGCGGCACTTCGACTAGGTGAGGCATCTCCCTCACCATTGTCATGCCTTTTTGGGACCTTTCCTTGTCCTTGCACGTTTCTGTAAATGCTGTCAGCAACCTTTTTAGGGTGCCTCTTTGACCTGCATTTAAGGAGGAGAGAGTAGTGTCTGATGGATCTCACATTTCAGGGTTGGCTATTCGGAGAGTAGGGGGTTCCAGTTAGAATCCTCCTGGCCCTCCTCGAACCTGTCCTCACCGCCCTTTCCAATCCTTCCCTCCTGACTGTCTGACAGATCTGTACTTGTCTGTTCCCTCCACAGCCTTTGCTTTTTGCCTTTCGTCTGGAGTGTCAATTAAATAATGTACCTGACGATTCCTTTTGCCACTCGATATGGACCACTGAACCGGGGTTTCAGGGGTTCACCCTGCAGTGGGAATAGTAACAATACATGGTCTCTGTCCTGAAATGTTTTAGCCTTGGCATTTCTGTCTCCTTACCTTTTCATAGCTGCCTGGGAGGTCTTTAGGTGCTCCCACAGCATAGAAATGTAGTCTAACATGGAAGACTCATCCCTGTGTCCCAAACACCTCTCCTTGATTAGTTTCAGGGAACCTCTCACCTCGTGTCAATAAACTAATTCAAAGAGACTAAAGCCAGTGTAATCATTGGATAAGTCCCTGGAAACCAACAGGAGAAATCCCAGCCCTTTGTCCCAGTCATGGGGTTGCTCATAGCAGTATAGCCTGATCATTTTCTTTAGGGTCTGAGCGTACCGCTCCAAAGCCCCTTGTGACTATGGATGGTAGGCTGAGGACTTTATTTATTTACTTATTTTATTTATTTAGAGATACAGCACTGAAACAGGCCCTTCGGCCGACCGAGTCTGTGCCGACCATCAACCACCCATTTATACTAATCCTACATGAATCACATATTCCTAGCACATCCCCAACATTCCCACCAATCTATACTAGGGGCAATTTATAATGGCCAATTTACCTATCAGCCTGCTAGTCTTTGGCTGTGGGAGGAAACCGGATCACCTGGTGAAAACCCATGGGGTCACAGCGAGAACTTGCAAACTTTGCACAAGCAGTGCACATAATCGAATCCGGGTCGCTGGAGCTGTGAGGCTGCGGTGCTGCAGATTACCTTATAAAAAAAATGGACATAAAATGTGTGTCCTGATCCGACTGGATCACAGCAGGTAGCCCATATCGGGTAAAGAATTGGGTTAGCCCCTTCACCACAGCCTTGGCAGGGATAGTTCTTCGGGCGAATGGCCTCTGGGAATCGGGTCACCACATCCATAATGGTGAGAAGATACTGGTATCCCGTTTTGTTTTCAGCAGGTGACCCCACAATCCACCAGCACTCTGCTAAAATGGTCCCCAAAAGCTGGTATGTGAATTAGGGTGCAGGCTTTATTGCAGGTTGGGGCTTCCCCGCAACTTAGCACATGTGGCTCGTTTTACAAAACGCCACCACATCTTTGTGAGGTTGTGGCCAGTCAAAATACTGTCTTCTGCGGGCTTTGATTTTTCATACACCGAAATGTCCAACCATTAGAAGGTCGTGGGTCATTCTTAATATTTCTTTAAGGGACCTCAGCGGCACCACTATCTGGTGAACCACTGTCCACTCTTCATCCTCTGCTCTGTGAGGAGGTCGCCACTTCCTCATCAGCACCTCATTATTTAAATAGTAACACTCTGCAACTCCCTCTGCTTCAGTTTTGGTTTGGACAGTCTGTGCTATTTTTTAACACTGGGTCGGGTTGTTGAGCCTCAAATAAGGAAGAACTGTTTAATACATTCTTTGTCTCCTCTAACTTCCCAAAGAAGGTTTCAGACAACCAGAATGTAGGGTAATCCGTCTGCAGTGTCAGTTCAGGGGATTGTTTGGCCATGGACCGAGTCACCACACAATCAGGGAGAATGTCAGGGTCCTTCTCCTTTAACTACTCTGTCTCCCGGAACTCTTTTGGTCTCTCGAGAACTACTGGGGAAGCTGCCACCTTTTCCCCTGTCAGATTATTACCCAGGAGCAGTTCGACCCATCACCCGGTAAACGAGGTACAATCCCCAAGGTAAAGGGTCATGAAACTGGGTCACACTCCAAGTGCACTGGATATAAGGGTATGGACATATACTGTCTTCCAATACCATTCACTAATGCTCTAGCATTCACTGCACTTTCTTTTTCCCAGCAGAAGGGATTGGGTGGCCCCTGTATCCTTGAGTATGACTATTGTTTTACTTGCCTCACTCAAGGGGTATGGCGTCACATTTCCTTCGGATACAAATTCCTGGTACCTCTCAGGGATTTTGTTTATTTTTCCCGCACTCTCTGTGGTGGGTTTACTGGGTCTGACTGCCGCAGTTGGAGGCACAGCCTGATCTGTTGTGCTTTCCATCAGGTCCCATTATCCTGCACTGATCTGGTGGTCCCTGATTAATGCTACAGATTTTCCCATAACTTGCAGCATTCAGCTCGATGGTGATCTGCCTTATTCCAATGGAAACGCACAGGTCTTCGGCCATTACTCCTGCTCTCAGTGCCGTCCTATTTGGCCTGAGGATGGTCCCCTGGGTGTCCAGCTTTTCCTCCTTGCCCAAGGCTGATCCGGTTCCTATCACCCTCCCACCTTTTATTCTGGGGTCATTGTGGTGACTAGGGAAGTGTTTCCCTTTGGGGTTAAGGCTTTGTGTACAAGGGAAAATGCATCAGCCAGAATTGCAACCTGCCTGGCTCTTTGAACCTTTCGTTCCTCTTTGTGGGTTTTAATGGTAGGGAGAGCGAGTTTTTGAACCCCTTGAGATGGATCACCACTCCAAGGTTCAGATTTATGGACTGTAATTTGAGTGTCTGTATCCACTGGTCAAAAGTAAACACAAAAACTGACTTTAAATCTTCTATAGCTACCTAAAAATGAAACGTTTGGCGAAGACAAATGTGGGTCCAATACAGGCAGAGTCAGGGGAATTTATAATGGTGAACAGAGAAATGGCAGTGAAGCTAAATGATTACTTTGTGTCTATCCTCATTGAGGAAGATGCAAGAAAATTTCCAGAATTAGAGATCCAAGGGATTAAGGAGAATGAGGACATGAAGGAAATTAATATTAGTAAGAATGTTGCATTGGAGAAATTAATGGGGCTGAAGTTTGATGAGGCCCCAGGATCTGATATTCTGCATTCCAGGGTGTGGGAAGAGATAGCTATGGAGATGGTGGCTGCATTGGTGACTATCTTCAAAAATTCTATAGATTCTGGAGCGGTTCCTGCAGATTGGAAGGTAGCAAATGTCACCCCACTATTTAAGAAGGGAGGGAGAGTAAAAGCAGGGAATTATAGACCTGCTTTCGTGCATCAGTCGTTGGAGAAATGCTGGGACTGTATTCTAAAGGATGTGATAAATGGACGGTTGGATAATAATCTGTTTGGGCATCGCAAACATGGATTTATGAATGAGAAATCATGTTTGACGAACCTGTTGGCGTTTTTATTGAGGATGTTACGAACAGAATTGATAAAGGGGAGACGGTGGACGTGTTATACTTGGATTTTCAGAAGGCTTTTGATAAAGTACCCCACAGGAGGTTGGTTAGCAACATTAAAGCACATGGGATAGGAGGTAATATACTGGCATGGATTAAAGATTGGTTAACAGGCAGTAAACAGTGAGTAGGAAGAAACGGGTCATTCTCACTTTGGCAGGCTGTGATTAGTTGTGTACCGCAAGGATCAGTACTTGGGCCCCAGATGTTAACAATATATGTCAATGATTTGGATGTGGGGACCAAAAGTAATATTTCCAAGTTCGCTAATTACACAAAACTAGGTGGGAATGCATTTTGTGAGGAAGATGCAAAGCGTCTTCAAGGGGATTTGGACAGACATTGTGACTGGGCAAGAACATGGCAGATGGAATATAATATGGACAGGTATGACGTTATCCATTTTGGGCGGAGGAACAGATGTGCAGAGTATTTCTTAAATAGTAAGAGATTAGAAAGTGTAGATGTACAAAGGGACCCGTGTGTCAGTAAGTCACTGAAAACTAACATGCAGTGCAGCAAGCAATTCGGAATGCTAATGGTCTGTTAGCCTTTATCACAAGATGATTTGAGTACAGGAGTAGTGAAGTCTTACTTCATGTGTATAGAACCTTGCTTAGACCACACCTGGAATATTGTGTACAGTTTGGGTCCCCTGACCTCAGGAAGGATATTATTGCCATAGAGGGAGTACAATGAAGGTTCACCAGACTTGTTCCCGGGATAGCGAGACTGTTCTATGAAGAGAGAAACTGGGCTTGTATTCTCTAGAGTTTCAAAGAATGTGTCGGGATCTCATTGAAACCCACGAAATAATTAAAGAGATAAAGAGCGTAAATGCGTGTACGATATTTCCCCTGGTTGTGGAGTCCAGAACTAATGGATACAATTTCAAAATAAGGGGGAAGCCACTTAGGACAGAGATGAGGAGAAATTTCTTGACTCAGAGGTTTCTGAATCTTTGGAATTCTGCATCCCAGACGGATGTGGAATCTCAGTCGGTGAGTATGTTTAAACTATAGATTGACAGATTTCTAACTACAAATGACAAAAAGGGGATATGGAGGTAATGTGTGAAAAAGGCATTGAAGTGGATGATCAGCCATGGTCATATTGAATGGTGCAGCAGACTCGATGGGTTGAATGGCCTACTCCTGCTCCTATGTCCCTGTGTTCGGAAGCTGCTTAACTCTTTCAAACTCGAGATCACTTTAGTCAGGCTGCTTTCGGAGGGTTTGGAATGCTTGACGGTACACTTCCGGTACTATCTCATGTACGCCCAGCATTGCATTTTTAGTCATCTCATAATCTGATGAACTTTCATCTGGCAACAGTGAATAAACCTCATGGGATTTTCCTGTTACTTTGTTTTGTCAGAACAGTGTCCAGCTCTCCGCCGGACATTTCAGTTGCTTTACAAGCTTTTCAAAAGTGATGGAAAATTCTGCCACATCCTCCTCATTGAACTTTGAAATGAACTGGGTGAAAGGGAGGGAGGCAGAAAGTAGGAAACATCTATCGTTGGGAAATTGTTAGAACCCATTATTAAGGAAGTAATAACAGGATATTTAGAAAGTCAAAACGCAATCCATCAGAGTCAGCATGGTTTTCTGAAGGGTAAATCCTATTTGACGAATTTGCTAGAGTTCTTCGAAGCTGTGACAAGAAAAGTGGAAAATGGGGATCCTGCCGATGTATATCTGGACTTCCAGAGGACATTTGATAAAGTACCACACAAAAGGTTAATACACAAGGTACGATTACATGGGGTTAGGGGCAATTTATTAACTTTGATAGAGGATAGGCTAACCAACAGAAAACAGAGAGTCGGGATAAATGGGTCTTTTCCTGGTTGGCAAGATGTTACGAGTGGGGAACCACAGGGTTTGGTCCTTGGCCCCAGCTATTTACAATATATATTTATGACCTGGATGCAGGGATAGAAAGTACTATTGCCAAATTTGCAGATGACACTAAAATAGGTGGGATGGTAAGTTGCAATAATTAAATAAGAAATTTACAAATTGATATGGATAGGTTAGGTGAATGATCCAAAATTTGGCAGATGGAGTTTAACGTGGGTAAGTGTAAGGTTATCCATTTTGGTCGGAAGAATAGAAAGGCAAATTATTACCTAACTGGAGAGAAACTTCAGAGTGCTTCGGTGCAGAAGGATCTGGGTGTCCTCGTGCATGAATCGCAGAAAGCTTGTTTGGAGGTACAGCAGGTGAAAAGGAAGGCAAATGGAATTTTGGTATTTCTTGCTAAAGGAATAGAATATAAAAGTAGGAAAGTGTTGCTGCAACGGTACAAGGCATTAATGAGACCGCACCTTGAGTGTTGTGTATAGTTTTAGTCTCCTGACTTGAGGATGGATGTAGTTGCATTGGAGGCAGATCAGAGGAGGGTCAATAGATTGATTCCAGGGATGAGGGGTTTGTCTTATGAAGAGAGATTGAGCACTTTATGCCTTTACTCTCCAGAGTTTAGAAGAACGAGAGTCGATCGAATTGAGGTAGGGAAGATGATTAAGGGGATTGACAAAGTAGACATAGAGAAGACGTTTCCTCTTGTTTGGCAATCTAGAATGAGAGGTCATTGTTTTAGGATAAGGGGTGGCGGATTTCAAACAGAGATGAAGAGAAATTTCTTCTCTGAAAGGGTTGTGAGTCTGTGGGATTCACTACCCGGAGTGCAATGGATGCCGGGACATTGAGTGAATTTAAGGAGGAGATAGACAGATTTTTAATTAGTAATGGGTTGAAGAGTTATGGAGAACAGGCAGGAAAGTGGAGTTGAGGCCGAGATGAGATCAGCCATGATCACATTAAATGGCAAAGCAGGCTCGAGGGGCTGAATTGCCTACTCCTGCTCCTCCTTCTTATGTTATTATGTTCTTATCTGGATCTTTCCATCAAGAGCGGGTGACGTATCCATTATCTCTCTCTATGTTGTCCATTGATGTATCTGCTGTGTGACGGAGGCCATCTATGTCGGGTGAGGGTAATTATACTATCTGCTCCATCAGCAGGGAGAAGTAGGTGAGAGATCCCGTGGCATTGTCATGACAGCTGGATTCCTGATGGTCTAGGTGTCTCTGCGGGATCCCCATGGCAACGGGGAGAGGTACAGGAACTGTTCGAACTCTCACTCCATCAATGTACAGTTGGTGCAAAAACATGAAATGCTGTAATCACTCAGCAGGTCTGGCAGCATCTGTGGAAAGAGAAGCAGAGTTAACGTTTCGGGTCAGTGACCCTTCTTCGGAACTGACAAATATTAGAAAAGTCACAGATTATAAACAAGTGAGGTGGGGGTGGGGCAAGAGATAACAAAGGAGAAGGTGCAGATTGGACCAGGCCACATAGCTGACCAAAAGGTCACGGAGAAAAGGCAAACAATATGTTAATGGTGTGTTGAAATAAAAAGCATTCGTACAGATTAGGTGTGAATGCACTGAATATTGAACATCAGCAAGTGCAAACCTGAAGAAAAATAACCTGAAAAAAACAATGGGTAAGAAAACTGAACAAACTAAGATGAAATGAAATAAATGCAAAAAAAGATTGTAAAAAATGTAAAAAGGAATGTAAAAAAAAGGAAGAAAAAATAACGAAAAATGAAAGTAAAATGGGGGGCTGTCATGCTCTGAAATTATTGAACTCAATGTTCAGTCCGGCAGGCTGTAGTCTGCCGAATCGGTAGATGAGATGCTGTTCCTCGAGCTTGCGTTGATGTTCACTGGAACACTGCAGCAATCCCAGGACGGAGAAATGAGCATGAGAGCAGGGGGGAGTGTTGAAATGGCAAGCAACCGGAAGCTCAGTGTTCTGCTTGCGGACTGAGCGGAGATGTTCCGCAAAGAGGTCACCCAGTCTGCGTTTGGTCTCCCCAATGTAGAGGAGGCCACACTGTGAGCAGCGAATACAGTAGACTACATTGAAAGAAGTACAAGTAAATCGCTGCTTCACCTGAAAGGAGTGTTTGGGGCCTGGGATAGTGAGGAGAGAGGAGGTAAATGGGCAGGTACATAGAACATAGAACATTACAGCGCAGTACAGGCCCTTCAGCCCTCGATGTTGCGCCGACCTGTGAAACCATCTGACCTACACTATTCCATTTTCATCCATATGTCTATCCAATGACCACTTAAATGCCCTTAAAGTTGGCGAGTCTACTACTGTTGCAGGCAGGGCGTTCCACGCCCTTACTACTCTCTGAGTAAAGAAGCTACCTCTGACATCTGTCCTATATCTATCACCCCTCAACCTAAAGCTATGTCCCCTCGTGTTTACCATCACCATCCGAGGAAAAAGGCTCTCACTATCCACCCTGTCCAGCCCTCTGATTATCTTACATGTCTCTATTAAGTCACCTCTTCCCCTCCTTCTCTCTAACGAAAACAACCTCAAGTCTCTCATCCTTTCCTCGCAAGCCCTTCCCTCCATACCAGGCAACATCCTAGTAAATCTCCTCTGCACCTTTTCCAAAGCTTCCACATCCTTCCAATAATGCGGTGACCAGAACTGCACGCAATACTCCAGGTGCGGCTGCACCAGAGTTCTGTGCAGCTGCAGCATGACCTCGTGGCTCCTAAACTCGATCCCTCTACTAATAAAAACTAACACACCATATGCCTTCTTAAAAGTTCTATTAACCTGGGTGGCAACTTTCAGTGATTTATGCACCTGGACACCAAGATCTCTCTGCTCATCTACACTACCAAGAATCTTCCCAATAGCCCAGTATTCTGCAATCCTGTTACTCCTTCCAAAGAGAATCACCTCACACTTCTCCTCATTAAACTCCATTTGCCATCTCTCAGCCCAGCTCTGCAGCCTATCTATGTCCATTTGTAACCTACAACATCCTTCGGAACTAACCACAACTCCACCGACCTTCGTGTCATTCGCAAATTTACGAACCCACACTTCTACACCCTAATCCAGGTCATTTATAAAAATGACAAACAGCAGTGGCCCCAAAACAGATCCTTGCGGTACACCACTAGAAGCTATACTCCAGGATGAACATTTACCATCAACCACCACCCTCTGTCTTCTTTCAGCTAGTCAAATTCTGATCCAAAGCACTAATTCACCTTCAATCCCATACTTCTGTATTTTCTGCAATAGCCTACCGTGGGGAACTTTATCAAACGCCTTACTGAAATCCATATACACCACATCCACGGCTTTACCCTCATCCACCTGTTTGGTCACCTTGTCAAAAAACTCAATAAGGTTTGTGAGGCACGACCTACCCTTCACAAAACCGTGCTGACTATCTCTAATGAAATTATTCTTTTCAAGATGATTATAAATCCTATCTCTTATAACCTTTTCCAACATTTTACCCACAACCAAAGTAAGGCTCACAGATCTATAATTACCATGGCTATCTCTACTCCCCTTCTTGAACAAGGGGACATTTGCTATCCTCCAGTCTTCCGGCACTATTCCTGTCGACAATGACGACATAAAAATCAAGGACAAAGGCTCTGCAATCTCCTCCCTGGGTTCCCAGAGAATCCTAGGATAAATCCCATCTGGCCCAGGGGACTTATCTATTTTAACACTTTCCAAAATTGCTAACACCTCCTCCTTGTGAACCTCAATCCCATCTAGCCTAGTAGTCTGTATCTCAGTATTCTCCTCGACACCATTTTCTTTCTCCACTGTGAATACTGACGAAAAATATTCATTTAACAATTCCCCTATCTCCTCCGATTCCACACACAACTTTCCAAAACTATCCTTGATTGGCCCTAAACTATCTCTAGTCATTCTTTTATTCCTGCTGTACCTATAGAAAGCCTTCGGGTTTTCTTTGATCCGATCCGGCAATGACTTCTCGTGTCCTCTCCTTGCTCTTCTCATCCCTCCCTTTAGATCCTTCCTGGCTAGCTTGTAACCCTCAAGCGCCCTAACTGAGCCTTCACGTCTCATTCTAACATAAGCCTTCTTCTTCCTCTTGACAAGCTCTTCAACTTCTTTAGTAAACCACGGCTCCCTCGCTCGACGACTTCCTCCCTGCCTGACAGGTACATACTTATCAAGGACACGCAGTAGCTGCTCCTTGAATAAGCTCCACATTTCGATTGTGCCCATTCCCTGCAGTTTCCTTCCCCATCCTACGCATCCTATATCCTGCCTAATCGCATCATAATTTCCTTTCCCCCAGCTATAATTCTTGCCCTGCGTTATATACCTGTCCCTGCCCATCGCTAAGGTAAACCTAACCGAATTGTGATCACTATCGCCAAAGTGATCACCTACATCTAAATCTAACACCTGGCCGGGTTCATTTCCCAGTACCAAATCCAATGTGGCATCGCCCCTGGTTGGCCTGTCTACATACTGTGTCAGAAAACCCTCCTGCACACACTGGACAAAAACTGACCCATCTAAAGTACTCGAACTATAGTATTTCCAGTCAATATTTGGAAAGTTAAAGTCCCCCATAACAACTACCCTGTTACTCTCGCCCCTGTCGAGAATCATCTTCGCTATCCTTTCCTCTACATCTCTGGAACTATTCGGAGGTCTATAAAAGACTCCCAACACGGTAACCCCACCTCTCCTGTTTCTAACCTCGGCCCATACTACCTCAGTAGACGAGTCCTCAAACGTCCTTTCTTTCGCTGTCATACTCTCCTTGATTAACAATGCCACCCCCCGCTCTTTTACCCTCTTCTCTGTTCTTAGTGAAACATCTAAATCCCGGAACCCGCAACATCC
Organism: Heterodontus francisci; assembly: GCF_036365525.1. Classification (NCBI taxonomy): domain Eukaryota; kingdom Metazoa; phylum Chordata; class Chondrichthyes; order Heterodontiformes; family Heterodontidae; genus Heterodontus; species Heterodontus francisci. Next base: position 718,977 of record NW_027141699.1, read on the forward strand.
ATTCCTGTCCCTGCTCTACCCATGTCTCTGAAATGGCCACAACATCGAGATCCAAGGTTCCAACCCATGCTGCAAGCTCACCCACCTTATTCCGGATGCTCCTGGCGTTGAAGTAGACACATTTTAAACCAAGCTCTTCCTTGCCAGTGCCCTCTTGTGTCCTTATAACCTTATCTCTGCCCTCACTACTCTCAACATCCTGCACACTGGAACTACAATTTAGGTTCCCATCCCCCTGCTGAATTAGTTTAAACCCCCCCGAGGAGCACTAACAAATCTCCCCCCCAGGATATTGGTACCCCTCTGGTTCAGGTGAAGACCATCCTGTTTGTAGAGGGCCCACCTACCCCAGAAAGAGCCCCAATTATCCAGGAAACCAAGACCCTCCCTCCTACACCATCCCTGCAGCCACATGTTCAACTCCTCTCTCTCCCTGTTCCTCACTTCGCTAGCACGTGGCACGGACAATAACCCAGAGATAACAACTCTGTTTGTTCTCGCTCTAAGCTTCCACCCTCGCTCCCTGAATTTCTGCCTTAAATCCCCATCTGTCTTCCTACCTATGTCGTTGGTGCCTATGTGTACCACGACTTGGGGCTGCTCCCCCTCGCCCTTGAGGATCCCAAAAACACGATCCGAGACATCACGTACCCTGGCACCTGGGAGGCAACACGCCAACCGTGAGTCTCTCTCGTTCCCACAAAACCTCCTATCTGTTCCCCTAACTATGGAGTCCCCAATGACTAATGCTCTGCTCCTCTTACCCCTTCCCTTCTGAGCAACAGGGACAGACTCTGCGCCAGAGACCTGTATCCCATTGCTTACCCCTGATAAGTCGTCCCCCGCAACAGTATCCAAAACGGTATACCTGTTGTTGAGGGAAACGGCCACAGGGGATCCCTGCACTGCCTGCTGGTTCCCTCTCCTTCCCCTGACGGTAACCCATCTACCTTCTTCTTTTACCTGAGGTGTGACTGCCTCCCGATAACTCCTCTCAATAATCCCCTCCGCCTCCCGAATGATCCGAAGTTCCTCCAGCTCCAGCTCCAGTTCCCTAACGCGGTCCTCGAGGAGCTGGAGCTGGGTGCACTTCCCGCAGATGCAGTCAGCAGGGACAACCTTGGCGACCCTGACCACCCACATTCTGCAGGAGGAACATTCAACTGCCTTAACCTCCATTCCCACTATTCTAAATTCCCAAGTTTGTAACCAATCACACGATAAATCAAAAAGAGTAATAGAAAAAGCCTTACCTTACCTACGCACAACCGAGTCCTTTTTTTTGGTCAGAGGAGGAGGGCGGGTGGGAGACACTACAAGAGTAGTCTCTCGGGTTCAGAAACAGCCCAAATATATAGGTTTCTACTTACCCAGCAGTCCCTGCTAAACCGAAACTCCCGATGAAATTGACTTCCCAGCTGTTCACTCCTCGCTCGCAATGCCTGTGCTCCTGGAAAAGCTGCACAACGAAAAGCTACACCTCCTGCGATTGCAGGGGAAGGTGCCCTGGGACGGGTGGGGGTAATGGAGGAGTGGACAAGGGTGTCGCGGAGGGAACGATCCCTTCGGAATGCTGACAGGGGAAGGGAGGGGAAGATGCGACTGGTAGTGGCATCACGCTGGAGGTGGCGGAAATGGCGGAGGATGATCCTTTGGATATGGAGGCTGGTGGGATGAAAAGTGAGGACAAGGGGAACACTGTCACGGTTCTGGGAGGGAGGGGAAGGTGTGAGGGTAGAGGTGCGGGGAATGGGTCGGACACGGTTGAGGGCCCTGTCAACCACAGTGGGGGGAAATCCTCGGTTGAGGAAAAAGGAGGTCATATCAGAAGCACCGTCATGGAAGGTAGCATCATCAGAGCAGATGCGTCGGAGACGGAGAAATTGGGAGAATGGAATGGAGTCCTTACAGGAGGTAGGGTGTGAAGAAGTGTAGTCGAGGTAGCTGTGGGAGTCAGTGGGCTTATAATGGATATTGGTAGACAACCTATACCCAGAGATGGAGACAGAGAAGTCGAGGAAGGGAAGGGAAGTGTCAGAGATGGACCATGTAAAGGTGAGCAAAGGGTGGAAATTGGAAGCAAAGTTGATAAAGTGTTCTAGTTCGGGGAGGGAGCATGAAACGGCACCGATCCAGTCATCAATGTACCGGAAAAAGAGTTGGGGGAGGGGGCCTGAGTAGGACTGGAACAAAGAATGCTCGACATATCCCACAAAACGACAGGCATAACTAGGACCCATGCGGGTACCCATTGCGACACCTTTTACTTGAAGGAAGTGCATGGAGTTGAAGGAGAAGTTGTTCAATGTGAGAACAAGTTCAGCCAGGTGGAGGAGGGTGGTGGTGGAACTAGAACACTTTATCAACTTTGCTTCCAATTTCCACCCTTTGCTCACCTTTACATGGTCCATCTCTGACACTTCCCTTCCCTTCCTCGACTTCTCTGTCTCCATCTCTGGGGATAGGTTGTCTACCAATATCCATTATAAGCCCACTGACTCCCACAGCTACCTCGACTACACTTCTTCACACCCTACCTCCTGTAAGGACTCCATTACATTCTCCCAGTTTCTCCATCTCCGACGCATCTGCTCTGATGATGCTACCTTCCCTGACGGTGCTTCTGATATGACCTCCTTTTTCCTCAACCGAGGATTTCCCCCCACTGTAGTTGACAGGGCCCTCAACCGTGTCCGACCCATTCCCCGCACCTCTACCCTCACCCCTTCCCCTCCCTCCTAGAACCGTGACAGGGTTCCCCTTGTCCTCACCTTTCATCCCACCAGCCTCCATATCCAAAGGATCATCCTCCGCCATTTCCGCCACCTCCAGCGTGATGCCACTACCAGTCACATCTTCCCCTCCCTTCCCCTGTCAGCATTCTGAAGGGATTGTTCCCTCCGCGACACCCTGGTCCACTCCTCCATTACCCCCACCACCTCGTACCCGTCCCAGGGCACCTTACCCTGCAATCGCAGGAGGTGTAATACCTGCCCATTTACCTCCTCTCTCCTCACTATCCCAGGCCCCAAACACTCCTTTCAGGTGAAGCAGCGATTTACTTGTACTTCTTTCAATGTAGTATACTGTATTCGCTGCTCACAGTGTGGTCTACTCTACATTGGGGAGACCAAGCGCAGACTGGGTGACCGCTTTGCGGAACATCTCCACTCAGTCCGCAAGCAGGACCCTGAGCTTCCAGTTGCTTGCCATTTCAACACTCCCCTATGCTCCCATGCTCACATCTCTGTCCTGGGATTGCTGCAGTGTTCCAGTGAAGATCAACGCAAGCTCGAGGAACAGCATCTCATCTACCGATTAGGCACACTACAGCCTGCCGGACTGAACATTGAGTTCAATAATTTCAGAGCATGACAGCCCCCCATTTTACTTTCATTTTTCGTTATTTTTTCATCCTTTTTTTTACATTCCTTTTTACATTTTTTACAATCTTTTTTTGCATTTATTTCATTTCATCTTAGTTTGTTCAGTTTGCTTGCCCACTGTTTATTTCAGGTTGTTTTTCTTCAGGTTTGCACTTGCTGCTGTTCAATATTCAGTGTCTTCACACCTAATCTGTACTAATGCTTTGTCTTTCAACACACCATTAACATATTGTTTGCCTTATCTCCGTGACCTTTTGGTCAGCTATGTGGCCTGGTCCAATCTGCACCTTCTCCTTTGTTATTTCTTGACCCACCCCCACCTCACTTGTTCATAATCTGTGACTTTTCTAATATTTGTCAGTTCCGAAGAAGGGTCACTGACCCGAAACGTTAACTCTGCTTCTCTTTCCACAGATGCTGCCAGACCTGCTGAGTGATTCCAGCATTTCTTGTTTTTGTTTCAGATTTCCAGCATCCGCAGTATTTTGCTTTTATTTTAATGTACAGTTGGTGTGCGAGCATGCCCAGTGCATCATGTTGTTAAATGACCACTGTCCTGGCAACGGCCACCATACCTTCATTCTGAAGCAGTCAGCCGGTCCCAACACAACGTGCCCCCATGCAGAACCAGAATGTGGCTCATGACATCTAAACCCTAGACAGTCCCCTCCCCCACTCAAAACCACCAGGTGAGGTAATGCTTCCGATGTCTGAACCGCTCGGTGGGAGCACTCCAGTACATACTGGAGAAGGTGTCCAATTTCATGGTGTTCTGCTGCACCCGTCACATCATCACCATCATGAGGACACAGGCATTGGCACCAGGAATCCGCAGGCTACCTCAGTAGTAGGAGGAGGAGGCAGGGAGGATATTTCCTGGATGATTTCAAACCAGACAGGCTGTCGTAGAGACGCTGCTAAGATTCCAGTTCCCATAGGACAACTTCCCTTTCCCACCATGGGTCCCCCTCTTCTCCACCATTACATCCATCTGAGGTGCCCCATCACAGTGTCCCCTAGGTAAGCATCCTGCAATATAAACATCAACAAAATGTTTTTCATGATCATCTTTATCCAACAACACATGCAATTATACGAACAAAACTGAACTATTCACCCTTGTGTATTCCCTTAGTCCCTGTCTTGTGGGTTCCCTCAACTTGCCTAGTGCTCCTACACAGTGTTTCCCAGTGACTGCAGCATGGCTTGTGGAAGGCTGCTGTCGTTCATTGAGGGAGACTGCAGATGCCCTTGCAGGACGTCCTCGAACAATTATGGGCCTTGAGGACTTGGATTCAGACTGCACCATCTCGACTTGGGCAGCAGCTCCAGCAATGTTCACTTCTGAGTCCTGTGTATTATAACTCGTTTGCAACCTCACCCTCGGGTGATCTGTCACATGGACTATCCTTTCCCCCTGGACTGGCTGCAGCTCACTCATGCTCGGTGACTCACCACGTGCAGATTCTGACTCGATACCAGCCTCTAAGGTACACGCACTATAAGTATTTGATCTGGTGGTTGTGAGTGTCAGACCTAGTGATGGGGCTTTATTGCTCTTTTGCTGCTCTCTTTCTGTCTCCTGAAGCTGCTGTGACTGGGAAACTGGCAGTATTGGGTTATAACTGGAAAGTATAAAATCAGAAGGGGAGGTTTGGGTTGAAGGATTGGCGGTGGAATGGAAAGTAGGAGGTCCATGGTCTCACTATCTCCAGCTTGTACATCAACATTTCTAACGTTTACCAGTTCTGATGAAGGGTCACAGATCTGAAACATGAACTCTGTTTCTCTCTACACCGATGCTGCCAGACCCACTGAGTATTTCCGGCACTTTCTGTTCAGGTACACAATGTGCCCCATTGACCAACTTATCTCAGCCCTTTGTTTTTAGCTTAAATTTGCATTTCTGGACATACGCAAATATTCCATTGAGAATGAAATCGTAATTCCCATCATACACCTCGAAAATCCTTAGTATGTCCGTCTCCCCAGGTGTGCCTGTTTTGCTTCTCGACCAGGTTATCAATTGACTATTTCCTGTGATATGCTAGTGAGATTGTATTTCTGGCTTTTCTTATTCAAAACTCTCCGAAAGACCCCCCACCCCCCCACTCCCACGCTCTTAGTGATGAACACACACGTTTGATTGAGTGTAAACTATTTTTGTTGCCAAATCTCCTACTCATTCATCACTCAACTGAGTTTACTATTTCTCACAAACCAAGTAAACCAAGCCTATCATCCCGATGTCTGTCTTCCCTCTCCTAACCACTGGAAGGTCTGATCGAGAGATTACCCAAAAGGAGGTCAAAGGGTCACAAGCAGTTTATTGAGGAGTGCGGTTCAAATACAGCACAAAATCAGAATAAACACGGTAGAGAAACATTTGAGAAAGGCTTTCTGGCTGTGAATTAGTTTTTTAGAAGCTATTATTAAAGATGTTATAGCAGGGCAGGTAGAAAAATTCAAGGTTCAAGGTGATTAGGCAAAGTCAACATGTTTTTGTGAAAGGGAAATTACGTTTAATCAATTAACTGGAGTTCTTTGAAGAAGTAACATGTGCTGTGGATAAAGGGGAACTGGTGGATGTACTGTACTAGATTTCCAGAAGGCATTTGATAAGGTGCCACATCAAAGGTCATTGCGAAAAATAAAAGCTCATGGTGTAGGGAGTAAGACATTGCCATGGATAGACGTTTGGTTAGCTAACAGGAAACAGAGAGCAGGCATAAATGGGTAAATTTCTGGTTGGCAGGATGTAACGAGAGGTGTGCCAAAGGTTTCAGTGCTGGGGCCTCAACGTTTTACAGTTTATTTAAATGAATTAGATGAAACGACCGAAGGTGTGGTTGGTAAATCTGTTGACGTAACAAAGTTCTGAAGAGGACATAGGAGGCTACAAACGGACATAGATAGATTGAGTGAGAAGGCAAAGATCTGGGAAATGGAATAGAATGTGGGGAAATATGAAATTGTCCATATTGGTAGTAATAATGAAATTGAACTAAGCATATTATCTGAATGGTGAGGGATTGCAGAACTCTGAGATGCAGGAGTATCTGGGTGTCCTGTTGCATGAATTGCATAAGGTTAGAATGTCGGTTCAGAAAGTAGTTAGGAAAGCTAATATAATGTTATCACTTATTGTGAGTGGAATTGAATACACAGGTAGGGAGGGCATTGGTGAGACATTATCTGGAATTCTGTGTTCAGTACTGGTCTCCTTATTTAAGGAAACATGTAAATCCGTTGCAAGCAGTTCAGAGAAGGTTTATTAGAATAATATGGGCGGAATGTCTTATGAGGAAAGGCCGGACAGGCTAGTCTTATATCAGCTGGCGTTTAGAAGAGTAAGGGGCGACTTGATTGAAACATTTAAGATTCAGAGCGTGGGGTAGAGCACGTGAGGGCGACAGAGAGAGAGAGGGAGAGATAGAGAAAGAGAGAAAGGGACAGCTGAGCTCATCGGTTGCTGAAAACCTCATCCATGCCTTTGTTACCTCGAGATTTGACTATTCTAACACATTGCTGGCTTGTTTCCCACATTCCACTCTCTGTAACCTTGTGGTCATCCAAAACTCTGCTGCCATCTTCTAATTTATACCAAATTCTGTTCACCCAACATCCCTGTGCTCACTGAACGACATTGGCTCTTGGTCCAGTAATACCACAATTTTAATATTCCAACCATGAGATCAAGTCCCTCCATGTACTCGTCCTTCTGATTATCCCAATCCCCTGTCCATTTCCAATATTCCGGAAACTTGTTCATCCCCCAAGTCGTGGTCCACATAGGCACCAACGACATAGGTAGGAAGAGAGATGGGGATTTAAGGCAGAAATTCAGGGAGCTAGGGTGGAAGCTTAGAGTGAGAACAACCAGAGTTGTTATCTCTGGGTTGTTGCCCGTGCCACGTGCTGGTGAAGAGAGGAATAGGGAGAGAGAGGAGTTGAACACGTGGCTGCAGGGATGGTGTAGGATGGAGGGTTTTGGTTTCCTGGATAATTGGGGCTATTTGTGGGGTAGGTGGGACCTCTACAAACAGGATGGCCTTCACCTGAACCACAGGGTTACCAATATCCTGGGGGGCAGATTTGTTAGTGCTCTTCGGGGGGGTTTAAACTAAATCAGCAGGGGAATGGGAACCTAAATTGTAGTTCCAGTGTACAGGCTGTTGAGAGTAGTGAGGTAGGGGATAAGGCTACAGGGACGCAAGAGGGCACTGGCAAGCAAGAACTTGGTTTAAAGTGTGTCTACTTCAATGCCAGGAGCATCCGGAATAAGGTGGGTGAGCTTGCAGCATGGGTTGGTACCTGGGATCCTGATGTTGTGGCCATTTCAGAGACATGGGTAGAAGAGGGGCAGGAATGGATGTTGCAGGTTCCGGGATTTAGATGTTTCAGTAAGAACAGAGAAGAGGGTAAAAGAGTGGGGGGTGTGGCATTGTTAATCAAGGAAAGTATTACAGCGGCAGAAAGGACGCTTGAGGATTCGTCTACTGAGGTAGTATGGGCCGTGGTTAGAAACAGGAGAGGAGAGGTCACCCTGTTGGGAGTTTTCTATAGACCTCCGAATAGTTCCAGAGATGCAGAGGAAAGGATAGCGAAGATGATTCTCGACAGGAGCGAGAGTAACAGGGTAGTTGTTATGGGAGACTTTAACTTTCCAAATATTGACTGGAAATACTATAGTTCGAGTACTTTAGATGGGTCTGTTTTTGTCCAGTGTTTGCAGGAGGGTTTTCTGACACAGTATGTGGACAGGCCAACCAGGGGCGATGCCACATTGGATTTGGTACTGGGTAATGAACCCGGCCAGGTGTTCGATTTAGATGTAGGTGAGCACTTTGGCGATAGTGATCACAATTCGGTTAGGTTTACCTTAGCGATGGGCAGGGACAGGTATATACCGCAGGGCAAGAATTATAGCTGGGGGAAAGGAAATTATGACGCAATTAGGCAAGATTTAGGATGTGTAGGATGGGGAAGGAAACTGCAGGGGATGGGCACAAACGAAATGTGGAGCTTATTCAAGGAGCAGCTAATGCGCGTCCTTGATAAGTATGTACCTGTCAGGCAGGGAGGAAGTTGTCGAGCGAGGGAGCCGTGGTTTACTCAAGAAGTTGAAGCGCTTGTCAAGTGGAAGAGGGAGGCTTATGTTAGGATGAGACGTGAAGGCTCAGTTCGGGCGCTTGAGAGTTACAAGCTAGCCAGGAAGGATCTAAAGGGAGGGCTAAGAAGTTCAAGGAGCGGACACGAGAAGTCATTGGCGGATAGGATCAAAGAAAACCCTAAGGCTTTCTATAGCTATATCAGGAATAAAAGAATGATAAGAGTTAGAACAGGGCCAATCAAGGATAGTAGTGGGAAGTTGTGTGCGGAATCAGAGGAGATAGGGGAAGCGTTAAATGAATATTTTTCGTCAGTATTTACAGTAGAGAAAGAAAATGTTGCCGAGGAGATTACTGAGATGCAGCCTACTAGGCTAGATGTGATTGAGATTCACAAGGAGGAGGTGTTAGCAATTTTCGAAAGAGTGAAAATAGATAAGTCCCCTGGGCCAGATGAGATTTATCCTAGGATTCGCTGGGAAGCCAGGGAGGAGATTGCAGAGCCGTTGTTGTTGATCTTTATGTCGTCATTGTCGACAGCAGTAGTGCCGGAAGACTGGAGGATAGCAAATGTTGTCCCCTTGTTCAAGAAGGGGAGTAGAGACAGCCCTGGTAATTATAGACCTGTGAGCCTTACTTCGGTTGTGGGTAAAATGTTGGAAAAGGTGATAAGAGATAGGATTTATAATCATCTTGAAAAGAATAAGTTCATTTGCGATAGTCAGCACGGTTTTGTGAAAGGTAGGTCGTGCCTCACAAACCTTATTGAGTTTTTCGAGAAGGTGACCAAACAGGTGGATGAGGGTAAAGCCGTGGATGTGGTGTATATGGATTTCAGTAAGGCGTTTGATAAGGTTCCCCACGGTAGGCTATTGCAGAAAATACGGAAGTATGGGATTGAAGGTGATTTAGAGCTTTGGATCAGAAATTGGCTAGCTGAAAGAAGACAGAGGGTGGTGGTTGATGGCAAATGTTCATCCTGGAGTTTAGTTACTAGTGGTGTACCGCAAGGTTCTGTTTTGGGGCCACTGCTGTTTGTCATTTTTATAAATGACCTGGATGAGGGTGTAGAAGGGTGGGTTAGTAAATTTGCGGATGACACGAAGGTCGGTGGAGTTGTGGATAGTGTCGAAGGGTGTTGTAGGGTACAGAGGGACATAGATAGGCTGCAGAGCTGGGCTGTGAGATGGCAAATGGAGTTTAATGCGGAGAAGTGTGAGGTGATTCACTTTGGAAGGAGTAATAGCAATGCAAAGTACTGGGCTAATGGGAAGATTCTTGGTAGTGTAGATGAGCAGAGAGATCTTGGTGTCCAGGTACATAAATCCCTGAAAGTTGCTACCCAGGTTAATAGGGCTGTTAAGAAGGCATATGGTGTGTTAGCTTTTATTAGTAGGGGGATCGAGTTTCGGAGCCACGAGGTCATGATGCAGCTGTACAAAACTCTGGTGAGGCCGCACCTTGAGTACTGCGTGCAGTTCTGGTCACCGCATTGTAGGAAGGATGTGGAAGCGTTAGAAAGGGTGCAGAGGAGATTTACTAGGATGTTGCCTGGTATGGAGGGAAGGTCTTACGAGGAAAGGCTGAGGGACTTGGGGTTGTTTTCGTTAGAGAGAAGGAGGAGGAGAGGTGACTTAATAGAGACATACAAGATAATCAGAGGGTTAGATAGGGTGGATAGTGAGAGTCTTTTTCCTCGGATGATGATGGCAAACACGAGGGGACATAGCTTTAAGTTGAGAGGTGAAAGATATAGGACAGATGTCAGAGGTAGTTTCTTTACGCAGAGAGTAGTAGGGGCGTGGAACGCCCTGCCTGCAACAGTAGTAGACTCGCCAACTTTAAGGGCATTTAAGTGGTCATTGGATTGACATATGGATGAAAATGGAATAGTGTTGGTCAGATGGTCGGCGCAACATCGAGGGCCGAAGGGCCTGGACTGCGCTGTAATGTTCTAATTATAATTCTAATTCTAATCTTAAAGTCTTTTGCTAATTCACTTTCTAAAGGTAGGTTTCTTTCCCTCTGTCTCTATCCCTGACCACACATTTCATCTCTTCATCTTCCACCCTGCAAAATCATATAAAAGGGAGGCAGGAACTCTGTTGCCACTCCTTCACCACTGTAAGATCTGATCGAGGGTCACCGATTAACAGAAAGGAGGTCGAAGGGTCACAAGCAAATTATTGCAGGGAAACCACTGGAAAAAAATTCGGAGGGACCGGATTAATCTCCACGTGGAGAGGCAGGGATTAATCAGGAATAGTCAGCATGGCTTTGTCAAGGGGAGTTCGTGTCTAACTAAATTGATTGATTATTTTCGAGGCGGTGATGAGGGGTGTAAAGTAGGGTAAAGCAGAAGTCTATATGGACCTCAGTAAGGCTTTTGATGGGGTCCCGCATGGCAGATTTGTTAAGAAGGTAAGAGCCCATGGGATCCAGGGCAATTTGGCAAATTGGATCCAAAATTGGCTTTGTGGCAGGAGGCAGAGGGTGATGGTCATGGGTTATTTTTGCAAGTGGAAGCCTGTGACCCGTTGTGTACTGCAGGGATCGGTGCTGGGACTCTTGCTGTTTGTAGTGTACATTAATGATTTAGACGTGAATATAGGAGGTCTGATCAGTAAGTTCACAGCTGACACGAAAATTGGTGGTGTTGTAAATCGTGAGGAGGAAAGCCTTAGATTACAGGATGATATAGATGGGCTGGTAAGATGGGCAGAGGAGTGGCAAATGGAATTTAATCCTGAGAAGTGTGAGTTAATGCATTTTGGGAGGGCGAACAAGGCAAGGAAATATACAATGGATGGTAGGACCCTAGGAAGTACTGAAGGTCAGAGGGACCGAGGTGTACTTGTCCATAGATCATGAAGGCAGCAGCACAGGTAGACAATGCGGACAGGAAGACGTATGGGACACCTGCCTTTATTAGCCGAGGCATAGAATATAAGAGCAGGGAGGTGATGATGGAGCATAAAACTCCAGTTAGGCCACAACTGGAGGACTGTGTATAGTTCTGGTTGACGCACTATCGAAAGGATGTGATTGCAATGGAGAAGGTGCAGAATAGATTCACCAGGATGTTGCCTGGGCTGGAGCATTTCAGCTATGAAGAGCGACAGAAAAGGCTAGGGTTGTTTTCCTTAGAGCAGAAAAGGATGAGGGGTGTCATGATTGAGCTATACAAAATAACGAGGGGCATTGATAGGTTAGATATGAAGAATCTTTTTTCCCTGAGCGGACGGGTCAATAACCAGGGGGAATCGATTTAAGGTAAGGGACAGGAGGTTTAGAAGGGATTTGAGGAAAATAATTTTCACCCAGAGGGTGGTTCGAATCTGGAACGCACTGCCATAAGAGATGGTCCGGGCAGGAACACTCACAACATTTCAGAAGTATTTAGATGAGCACTTGAATCGCCATGGCAAACAAGGCTACAGGCCAAGTGCTGGGAATTGGGATTAGAATAGTTCGGTGCTTGATGGCCGGCACAGACACAGTGGGCTGAAGGTCCTGTTTCTGTGCTGTATATCTCTATAATTCTTTGCGCTTTGAGGAGTAACAGTTGAAATAGAGCATAACATCAGAAGAGACATAGTACACATAGGACCTGTGGCAGGTGAGAATGGCTTTCAGCTATGGATCAGACGTTGGAGGCTATTATTAAAGACGTTAGAAAGACGTTAAAGCACGTCGAAAAAATCAAGGTGATCAGGGAGAGTCAACATGGTTTTGTGAAAGGGAAATCATGTTTAACCAATATACTGGAGTTCTTTGAAGAAGTAACATGTACTGTGGATAAAGGGGAACTGGTGGATTTACAGTACTTAGATTTACAGACCACATCAAACGTCATTGTGGAAAATAAAAGCTCATAGTGTAGGGGGTAACATAATTGGCATGGATAGAGGATTGGCTAGCTAACAGGAAACAGAGTAGGCATAAATGGGTTATATTCTGGTTGGCAAGCTGCAACGAGTGGTGTGCCACCGCGATCAGTGCTGGGACCTCAACTTTTTACAATTGATATTAATGATTTTGATGAATGGACCGAAGGTATGCTTGTGAAATTTGCTAATGACTCCAAGATAGGTAAGAAGGTAAGTTCTCAAGAGGACATAAGGAGGTTACAAAGGGATATAGATAGGTTAAATGAGTGGTCAAAGAACTGGCAAATGGAGTATAATGTGAGAAAAGGTCAAACTGTCCATTTTGGCTGGAGGACCCGAATGTTACCTCGAGACTTAACTATTCCAACACACTCCTGGCTGCTCTCCCACATTCTATTCTCTGTAACCTTGTGGTCATCCAAAACTCTGCTGTCACCTTCTAATTTACACTAAATTCTGTTCACCCATCATTAGGGATTAGGGAACCATGGATGACAGGTGAAATTGTGAGACTAGCCAAGAGGAAAAAGGAAGCATACATAAGGTCTAGGCGGCTGATGAAAGACGAAGCTTTGTAAGAATATCGGGAATGTAGGACCAATCTGAAACGAGGAATTAAGAGGGCTAAAAGGGGGTCATGAAATATCTCTAGCAAACAGGGTTAAAGAAAATCCCAAAGCCTTTTATTCATATATAAGGAGTAAGAGGGTAACTAGAGAAAGGATTGGCCCACTCAAGGACAAACGAGGAATGTTATGCTTGGACTCAGCGAAAATGGGTGAGATTCCAAACGAGTACTTTGCATCAGTATTCACCGAGGAGAGGGACATGACGGATGTTGAGGTTAGGAACAGATGTTTGATTACTCTAGGTCAAGTCGGCAGAAGGAGGGAGGAAGTGTTGGGTATTCTAAAGGGCATTAAGGTGGACAAGTCCCCAGGACTGGATGGGATCTATCCCAGGTTACTGAGGGAAGCGAGAGAGGAAATAGCTGGGGCCTTAACAGATATCTTTGCAGCATCCTTAAACACGGGTGAGGTCCCGGAGGACAGGAGAATTGCTAATGTTGTCCCCTTGTTTAAGAAGGGTAGCAGGGATAATCCAGGTAATTATAGACCGGTGAGCATGACGTCAGTGGTAGGGAAGCTGCTGGAGAAGATACTGAGGGATAGGATCTATTCCCATTTGGAAGAAAATGGGCTTATCAGTGATAGGCAACATGGTTTTGTGCAGGGAAGGTCATGTCTTACCAACTTAATGGAATTCTTTGAGGAAGTGACAAAGTTGATTGATGAGGGAAGGGCTGTCGATGTCACATACATGGACTTCAGTAAGGCGTTTGATAAGGTTCCCCATGGCAGTCTGATGGAGAAAGTGAAGGCGCATGGGGTCCAAGGTGTAGTAGCTAGATGGATAAAGAACTGGCTGGGCAACAGGAGACAGAGAGTAGCAGTAGAGGGGAGTTTCTCAAAATGAAGTCGTGTGACCAGTGGTGTTCCACAGGGATCCGTGCTGGGACCACTGTTGTTTGTGATATACATTAATGATTTGGAGGAAAGTATAGGTAGACTGATTAGCAAGTTTGCAGACGGCACTAAGATTGGTGGAGTAGCAGATAGTGAAGGGGACTGTCAGAGAATACAGCAGAATATAGATAGATTGGAGAGTTGGGCAGAGAAATGGCAGATGGAGTTCAATCAGGGAAAATGCGAGGTGATGCATTTTGGAAGATCCAATTCAAGAGTGAACTATACAGTAAATGGAAAAGTCCTGGGGAAAATTGATGGCCAGAGAGGTTTGGGTGTTCAGGTCCACTGTTCCCTGAAGGTGGCAACGCAGGTAAATAGAAAGGTCAGGAAGGCATACGGCATGCTTTCCTTCATCGGACGGGGTGTTGAGTACAAGAGTTGGCATGTCATGTTACAGTTGTATAGGACTTTGGTTCGGCCACATTTGGAATACTGCATGCAGCTCAGGTCGCCACATTACCAAAAGGATGTGGATGCTTTGGAGAGGATGCAGAGGAGGTTCACCAGGATGTTGCCTGGTATGGAGGGCGCTAGCTGTGAAGAGAGGTTGAGTAGATTAGGATTATTTTCATTAGAAAGACGGAGGTTGAGGGGGGACCTGATTGAGTTGTACAAAATCATGAGAGGTATAGACAGCGTGGATAGCAAGAAGCTTTTTCCCAGAGTGGGGGATTCAATTACTAGAGGACACGAGTTCAAAGTGAAAGGGTAAAGGTTTAGGGGAGATATGCGTGGAAAGTTCTTTACGCAGAGGGTGGTGGGTGCCTGGAATGCGTTGCCAGCGGAGGTGGTAGATGCGGGCACGATGGCGTCTTTTAAGATGTATCTAGACAGATACATGAATGGGCAGGAAGAAAAGAGATACACCCCTTAGAAAATAGGCGACATGTTTAGATAGAGGATCTGGATCGGTGCAGGCTTGGAGGGCCGAAGGGCCTGTTCCTGTGCTGTAATTTTCTTTGTTCTTTGTTCTATCCCTGTGCTCACTGATCTACATTGGCTCTTGGTCCAGTAACACCTCAAGTTTAATATTCTCACTCGTATGATCAAATCCCTCATGTCCTCACCACTCTGATTATCCCAATCCCCTGTTCATTTCCAATATTCCTGAAGCTTGTTCATCTTAAAGTATTTTTCTAATTCCCTTTTTGAAGTGAGTTCTTTCCCTCTGTCTCTATCCCTGACCACAAATTTCATCTCTCCAGCTCCACTGGTGCTGTGGAAGTTTGGATCCATAAAATGGTGTGAGCTGCACTGCCGGTCACATCCAGTACATTGTACAGGACACACAGGCTGGCCCGGGTGCTGGAGTGGGTGCAATGTGTGTGTGTCTGTCGAGTGAGGAAGGTCTGAATGTGGTGTCAGTCAGCCATTCCGGCAGCTTTGATGTACGACTTTGAAACTTGGTCTTTGCATGTCCACTGACCGTCTGTGTCAGTCACTCTCAGCTGAACATACATTCAGCAGCACGAAGAACCCCCTCTAGTGTTATTTAAATTGACCGGGTATCCATCTTGCAGGTGTAGGGCTTGTTACTGACTTCTGCCATTGTAAAGTTAGTGGAGGTGCTGTGGATGGTTTTCTGCAGATTGTGTTGTGAGCTGCTGCAGACATTCAGGGAGGACAGAGGATTTGTTGACCCAACTCTGGACAAGTTATAGGGACTGTAGTTCCAGTGTCTCTGGGTCTGTAACATGACCAACAAATGGAGCAGAGGCTGCAGAGAGGGGAAGCTGCGCAAAGAGGGCGGAGGAGGGGGCTCTGCCCTACCCACCCCGGGTTTTCCAAGAGCAAAAAGAACAGTGATCCGAATAACGAGCCCGGGAAAACACCACTGTATACTCCCATCGAGTCTGAACAACAACCTTTCAGCACTTCTCTCTGTTTACTGTTCCTTAGCCAATGTTATATGCACACTGTCACTGTCCCTTTAATCCATAGGGTTCGGTTTTCCTAACCTGTCTATTGAATGTGATTTGATCAAACACCTTTTGAAAGTCTATATATATAACTTCAATCACACCACCCTCATCAACCCTCTCCAATGTTTTATCAAAGAACTCCATCAAGTTTACCACACCACCACCTCTCTCCACTGTTGTTAAATTATCAGACTGCTTATCCAACACCCAGTACTGGATGAGCAGAAATTTCCTCCAATTAAATATTGGGAAGACTTGTTTTCACTCCCCACTCCAACTCTGTTCCCTTGCTATTGATTCCATCCCTCTCCCTGTATCAGTCTGAGATTCATACAGTTTGTTTGCAGCCTTAGTATCACATTTGATCACAAAATGAGCTTTTACCTCATTTTCAGGATATCATTACAACCGCCTACTTCCACCTCAGTAACAGCGCCCCACTTCACCCCTGTCTCAGCCCATCTGCTGCTGAAATTCATTCATGCCTTCCTTATCCCTAGAAATGACTACTCCAACACACTTTTCTCTGATTTCCCGCCTGCTACTCTCTGTAAACTTGATGTCCTCCAGAACTCTGCTGCCATGTCCTAAATCGTGCCACGTCCCGTGCACATATCACTGACCGACTTTGACTCTTGATCAAGTAATCTCTTTATTTAAATTCTCAACTTATTTTTCCTCCATGACCTCGCCCCCGTCCTGTATATATCTGTGCTCCTCCAATTCTGGCCTCTTGTGCATCCCTGATTTTAACTGTTCCACCATTGGTGACCACACCTTCAGTTGCCTCAGCTCCAAGCTCTAGAATACCCTCCTTAAACCTCTCCGCCTCTCCATCCCGCCACCTCTCCACCACCCTTTCCTCTGTTAAGACACCCATTAAAACCTACATCTTTGACCACGCTTTTGTTCCTCTGACCTAATAATTTCTTATATCTCTCGGTGTCATGTTTTGTTTTATGAGGAAGCATCATGGGATGTTTTATTACATTAAAGACACTATATAAAATAAGTTGTTGTTGTCGTTTGCCATACATGATTTTGAATTCGCATTTGCGTGCTGCTTCTCAAATTTTACCCCTTTTATGAGTAAGGAATACTTATATCCTGCTTGTGACCATTAGAAATTTCCAACCACCGACATTAGACTGACTGGCCATTAATACAGGTTTTACCCCATCTCTCCTTTTTTAAACAGGGAGTAACATTTACAACACTCCAGTTCTCTGTTATCACTCCCATATCCAAGAACGATTGAAAGATTCTGTCCAGGGCCTCTGTTATTTCCACATTTCCTTTCCTCAGTAGCCTCATGCATCCCATACAGACCAGGTAAATGTTCTACTTCTTTGAGGCACAAAAAGTGTTTGGATGGAAAGTGGTCAACAGAACCTGTTTGTTCAGTGACTGTAGTTAATGTCAGTCTCCATGGACCCTAATTGTGTCACTGGAGGTTTTCCATCTTCTATTAATAAGGGATTCCTTTCAAGGTTTAATACCATTGTGCCAGTCGATCGTCAGCTTCACCACTTACAGGCATCAGCTGCACCAGAGAGAGGGAGAGGATAGATCGGAACCTGAGAACAATAGATTGGAATGTTACAACAATGGGTCAGAATCTGAGAACAGTGGATTGGAATGTTACAAAAGTGGGCAGAGGATTATCATGGCCTCTTTACATGCTTTCTACAGACGATTCGCTGTCTTTAACATCCCGGATCTATTACGCACTGTTGATTATACAACATATTTACTATCCCATCCTTGCTATTGTTGGTGTCCCTGGTAAGTTTGTCAATACAGCTATGAATATTATAAACCATATTTAACTGCAATAATGTTCCTGGAATTTACTCTGCCCTCCTTACTGCTGTTGTTAGTCCTGGTGAATCTCTGTCTCCAGCTATTAGCTCTACAACCATTGCTAATAGTATTATAGTTCTTGTAATTTATTCTCATCTTTCCTGCTGTTACTGCCCTGGTAAGTCTTCCTATCCTGAGTGGTGTGAAACAGGGCTGTGTTCTCGCACCCACACTTTTTGGGATTTTCTTCTCCCTGCTGCTTTCACATGCGTTCAAATCCTCTGAAGAAGGAATTTTCCTCCACACAAGATCAGGGGGCAGGTTGTTCAACCTTGCCCGTCTAAGAGCGAAGTCCAAAGTACGGAAAGTCCTCATCAGAGAACTCCTCTTTGCTGACGATGCTGCTTTAACATCTCACACTGAAGAATGCCTGCAGAGTCTCATCGACAGGTTTGCGTCTGCCTGCAATGAATTTGGCCTAACCATCAGCCTCAAGAAAACGAACATCATGGGGCAGGATGTCAGAAATGCTCCATCCATCAATATTGGCGACCACGCTCTGGAAGTGGTTCAAGAGTTCACCTACCTAGGCTCAACTATCACCAGTAACCTGTCTCTAGATGCAGAAATCAACAAGCGCATGGGTAAGGCTTCCACTGCTATGTCCAGACTGGCCAAGAGAGTGTGGGAAAATGGCGCACTGACACGGAACACAAAAGTCCGAGTGTATCAGGCCTGTGTCCTCAGTACCTTGCTCTACGGCAGCGAGGCCTGGACAACGTATGCCAGCCAAGAGCGACGTCTCAATTCATTCCATCTTCGCTGCCTTCGGAGAATACTTGGCATCAGGTGGCAGGACTATATCTCCAACACAGAAGTCCTTGAAGCGGCCAACACCCCCAGCTTATACACACTACTGAGTCAGCGGCGCTTGAGATGGCTTGGCCATGTGAGCCGCATGGAAGATGGCAGGATCCCCAAAGACACATTGTACAGCGAGCTCGCCACTGGTATCAGACCCACCGGCCGTCCATGTCTCCGTTATAAAGACGTCTGCAAACGCGACATGAAATCGTGTGACATTGATCACAAGTCGTGGGAGTCAGTTGCCAGCATTCGCCAGAGCTGGCGGGCAGCCATAAAGACAGGGCTAAATTGTGGCGAGTCGAAGAGACTTAGTAGTTGGCAGGAAAAAAGACAGAGGCGCAAGGGGAGAGCCAACTGTGCAACAGCCCCAACAAACAAATTTCTCTGCAGCACCTGTGGAAGAGCCTGTCACTCCAGAATTGGCCTTTATAGCCACTCCAGGCGCTGCTTCACAAACCACTGACCACCTCCAGGCGCGTATCCATTGTCTCTCGAGATAAGGAGGCCCAAAAGAAAGAAGAATTTATTCTCATCTTTCCTGCTGTTACTGCCCTGGTAAGTCTTCATTTCCACAAAGACGATCTGTAAACCCTGGTTCACTGAAATACTGTTCAAGTAATTTTTAGTTCTCTGAAGCCCGAAACCAGTGATATTGGTCTCCATAAGAAATCCTGTCCCCGATCTGTGAACGACATACTCCAACTCCAATGTCTGAGACTGAACCAGACTGTTTGCAACCTCTGTGTTCTATTTTAACCTGAGCTGTGTTCATCTCCATATTCTCTCCTTCACAAACCCTGCCTACTACCACCTCTGTAATATCACCCATCTCCACCTCTGCCTCAGCCCATCTGCTGCACTAACCCTCATCTGTGCCTTTGCATAGTGTCAGTGGGAGTATCACATCACTCCCAGCACTAATAGGGATCAGCGGCTCTGGAGAGAGGAAGAGGATAGATTAGAATCAGAGAACAATAGATTGGAATGTTACAACAATGGGCAGGAGTTTCATCTGGGAGTTTAACTTTCTTTCTGCAGATTATGATCAGTTCTCATTAAACAGTCTGATCTATTCCGCACTGAGGAATATTCAATACATTTATTACCCGTTCCTGGCTATTATTGGTGTCCCTAGTAAGTCTCTGCATCTAACTATTAATTCGATAAACCATGTTTAACTGCATTCCCATTCTTGTCATTTCCTCTGCCCTCCTTGCTGCTGTTGTTATTCCTGGCAAATATATGTCTCCAGGTATTAGCTCTATAAACCATTGCCAAGTGCATTAGAGTGCCTGTAATTTACTCTCCGATCTTTGCTGCTGTTGCTGTCCCTGGAAAGTCTGTATTTCCCGCTATGACATCTGTAAAATTTGTTTCACTGAAATAATGTTCTTGCTATTTAAATTTGGGAAGAGTGGAGTTTTCATTGGTCTCCATAAGAAATTCCATCCACTATCCATGAACCATGATCTCCTCATTGCCAAATATCTGAGGCTGAACCAGACAGTTTGCAACCTCTGTGTTCGATTTAAATCTGAGTTGAGTTCATCTCCATATTCTCACCAACCCTGCCTCCTACCACCTCTGTACTAACACACGTCTCCACCTCTGCCTCAGCCCATCTGCTGCATAAACACTCATCTGTGCCTTTGTTAAATACACACCCTCCCAGTTATAAAGCTCCAGAATCCACAGCCCATCCATAACTATGCTGCCTGTATTCTAACTCACACCAAATCCTGATCACCCATCACCCCTGTGCTCACTGATCTACATTAGCTCCCGGTCTGGCAGCACCTTAATTTTAATATTCTCATTATTGTGGTTGAATCTCTCCATGGCCTCACCCCTCCAATTACTCCCATTCCCCTCTCCATTCCCATATTCCTTCAACTCTTTTGCCTGAAAGTCTTTTCTTCAATTCCCTTTTAAAAGTAACTGTTTGAAAAGGCACTGTTTGAAAATTAGGGGTAGCCCTTTTCAGACAGAGATGAGGAGACTTTTCTTTTCCTCAGATGATTGTGTGATTTTGGAAATCTCTGCCTTAGAAGGTGGTGGAGGGGGTGTCATTGCATATTATTAACGCAGAGGTAGATAAAGTTTTGTTCGGCAGGAGAATCCAAGTTTATCGGGGGTAGATGGGGGTGCGGAATTCGAAACGCAAACAGATCAGCCATGATCTTATTAGATGGTGGAGCAGGCTTGACGGGCTGAATGGCCTACTTCTGCCCCTAATTCATATGATCCTATAGTCGTTCTCTCTGTTTATCTACTCTGGCAATGATTTTCTGCTCCACAGCGCCACTGGGCCTAACGCCATGTAAGTTTGGATCCTTAAAATAATACGAGCTGAGCTGCCGGTCACTTCAAGTGTTCCATGCTGGAGAGGGCTCGAGACCCCGTTCACCAAGCATGTGCTGGTAGCGTGAGGAGGGGTCTGTATATATCTTCTATCAGCCATTCCAGCAGCTGTGATGTACGTCTTTGAAACTTCGACTGTCCACGGAACGCCTGTGCTCGTCACTCTCAGCTGAACATCCATTCAGCAGCACGAGGAAGCCCCTCCAGTGTTATTTAAAAAGGACCAGGCATCCAACTTACAGGTGAGGGGCTTTTGACTTACTTTTGCTATTGTAAAGTTAGTGGAGGTGCTGTGGATGGTTCGCTGGAGGTTGTGTTGTGAGCTCCTGCCGACATTCAGGGAGGACAGAGGATTTGGTCATGCAAATTTGGACAATGTATGGGGACTGTAGTTACAGTGTCTCTTGGTCTGTAACAAATGGAGCAGAGGCTGCATAGAGGGGAAGTTCTGTAAAGTGGGAGGAAGAGGGGGCTCTGCCCTACGCACCTCCGGTTTTCCAAGAACACTTTTGCTACCTATACCTAACCCAGGAGCAGTGCGTGAGTTGACTCTGATTCAATAAGGAGGTGGTCACAGAGCTGTGTCACCTCCTGTAACACGACCTGGAGCCTCACACCAGGGTGAGGACGGAGCTGTCAGTGGCTGTTAAGGTCACAGTTTAATTGAACTTCTATGTATCTGGATCTTTCCAGGCAGGAGCAGGAGAAGTATCCAACAGCGAGTCACAGAGACTGATAGAGCCATTTACGACATAGAAGGAGGCCATTCCTCCCATCATGTCCATGCTGGCTCTCCATGGAGCAATCCATTCAGTCCCACTCGCCCGCTCAATCCCTGTCGCAAATTCATTTCATTCAGGTGCCCACCAGCTTTCATTTGAAATCACTGATTGTCTCTGCTTCCAACACATTTGTGGGCAGTGAGTTCCAGATCGTTAACACCCGCTGCATAAAGAAAAATGTTCTTCCGCATATTCCCCCTGCATCTCTTGTCCAAAACATTCAATCCGTGCTCCTAGTCCTTCTTCCATCAGTTAATGGGAACACTTTTTCATTGTCTAAATTATCCGGACCTGTCATCATCTTGTAACCTAACCTTGGAACTAAAACCCCCCATCCCTGGAACCATTCTGTTAAATCTCTTCAGCACCATTTCAAAGACCTTCACAGTCTTTCTGAAGTGTGATGACCAGAATTGGACAAACTAGTCCAGCTGAGACCTATGCAGAGATTTTTAAACATTCATCATAACTTCTCTGCTTTTGAACTCAATACCTCTCTGTATGAAATCCAAGATTATATGTGTTTTACTAACCAATCTCTCAATATGTCCTGTCACCTTTAAAGATGGATACACATGCACCCACAGGTCTCTCTGTTCCTGCACACTGTTTAGAACTGTGTTATTAAGTCTGTATTGCCTTCCTATCCTCTCTGTCAAAATGCCTCACCTCACAATTGTCTCACACTTCCATCTACCACTTGTCTGCTCAATCTACTTAGTATCTATGTCCTGTCGCAGGTGGTTCTGAACATACTCACTGTTTGTCACAGCTCCAAGTTTGGTATCAGAGGCGGATTTTGAAATTCTACTCTGTATTCCAAGATCCAAGTCATTTATACACAGCAAAAATAAACAGTGGCCCGAGCACTGACCCTGGGGGAACACTCAATGTCAAACATCTTGCAGTCTGAAAAACTATCATTTACTATGACACACTGTTTTCTCTATGTAAACCTTTGTTTTTATCCAATTGGACACTGACCCTCCCATTCCATTTGACTCAATGTTGGTAATTAACCTTTTTTGTGGTATTTTATCAAACACATTCTTCAAACCAATCAAGACAACATCCATCACATTCCCTTCATCAACCTTCTCTGTTACATCATGAAAAGTGCAATTAGATTAGTCAAGCATGACTTTCCTTTTGTAAATCTATGCCGGCTATCCTGAATTAACTCAAACCTCTCAACATGCCTGCTGCTTTATCCCTGATTATTGTTCTAAAACTTTTCCCACCACTGATGTTGGACTAACTGGCCTGTAGTTGTGAGGACTGTGTGTTGTCCATTGATGTATCCGCTAGGTGAGAGAGGCCATCTATGTCGGGTGAAGTTAATACATCATTTTCTCCCTCAGCGGGGAGAAGCAGGATAAGAGGTCCCGTGGCTTTGTCAGGGGAGCCACATTCCTGATGGTCGAGGTGTCTCTACGGTGTCCCCATGTCAACAGGGAGAGGTACAGGAACTGACTAAAATCTCACTCCATTAATGTACAGTTGATGTGTGAGCATGCCCAGTACATCATGTTGGTGAATGTCCACTATCCTGGCAGCAGCCACAATAACTTCATTCTGAAGCAGTCAGCCAGTCCCAACACATCAGTCTCCCATGCAGAACCAGAATGTGGCTCCTCGGAGACAAATGTAACCACCCCGCCTTCTCCAGACACAGCTCATGTTTCTACACCCCCAAACATCCTCCCACCACCAACCAACCTCACACAATTAATATGTGTATAACGTGAACAATGAAGTCACCAGGAACATGGTGGAACAGACCACCACTGTGATGAAGCAATGCTTCCACTGTCCGAACCGTGTGAGGTTGGTTGGCTGCTGCCAGGATAGTGGACATTCACCAACATGATGTACTGGGCATGCTCACACACCAACTGTACATTAATGGAGTGAGATTTTATTCTGTTCCTGTACCTTTCCCCGTTGACATGGGGACACCGGAGAGACACCTCGACCATCAGGAATGTGGCTCTCCTGACAAAGCCACGGGACCTCGTATCCTGCTTCTCCCCGCTGAGGGAGAAAATGATGTATGAACTTCACCCGACATAGATGGCCTCTCTCACCTAGTGGATACATCAATGGACAACACACAGTCCTCACAACTACAGGCCAGTTAGTCCAACATCAGTGGTGGGAAACGTTTTAGAACAATAATCAGGGGCAGCCCTCCAGTACACACTGGAGCAGGTGTCCAAGTTCATGGTGTTCTGCTGCACCCTTCATAACATCACCATCATGAGGACACAGGCATTGGCACCAGGAATCCGGAGGAAAACTCAGGAGGAGGAGGAGGAGGCAGGGAGAATATTTCCTGGATGCCTTTGACCCAGAAAGACCGTCAGAGAGTCTCTGCTTATATTCTGTTTCCCATAGGACAACTTCCTTTTCCCACCATGGATCCCCCATGTTTCACCATTACACCCATCTGAGATGCCCCATCACAGTGTCCCCGTGGTCACCATCCTGCAATAAAAAACACCAACAACAATCTTTTCATTAACATCTTTATCCAACAGCACATTCAAATATACAAACAAAACTGAAGTATTCACCCTTGTGTATTCCCTTAGTGCCTGTCTTGTGGGTTCCCTCGACTTGCCTAGTGCTCCGATACAGTGTTTCTCCAGTGACTGCAGCATGGCTGGTGGAAGTCTGCTGACTTTCACTGGGGAGACTGCAGATGGCCTTGCAGGATGTCCTCGAGCAGCTCTGTGACTTGAGGACTTGGAATCGGACTGCACCACCTCGACGTGGGCAGCAGCAGCCTGGGCTGGCTGATGGGTAACAGCAAGGACACTGGTGGAGTGACAGTGAATGGAGAACAAATACTGTCATCCTGAGAGAGGACAACAGGTTCCTGCTCCACGGAGACAGTGTCATTCCCACGGGGCGACACCTCAGCAATCCTAGTAATCTACCGGATCACATATTGCTGGACTGCTGTGAGATCCTGCAAACCCCTTTGAACACTGTGATCCACAGCCATGATGACAGCAATCTGATCCTGCATGGCAGCACACATGGATCTCATGACCTCAGTCTGAACTTCCACTGCAGCACTGAGACGTCATATAATTCTGGTCTCTTGAACATCCCGAGTTTAATTACTCTACCATTGGCGGCCGTGCCTTCTGCTGCCGAGGCCCTAAGCTCTTCCAGAGAAGAGCAGAACTTCTTCATGGTAGGCATTCCTGGAAGAGAAGTGACAGTGAATTAAATACTAAAATGAAAGCAAAATACTGCGGCTGCTGGAACTCTGCAATGAGAACAGAAATTGTCAGAAATAGTCATCAGGTCTGGCACCATCTGTGTAGAGAGAAACAGAGTTAACGTTTCAGCTCTGCCTTACATTCCTCGTGTTTTACAAGAGAAAAAAGAGCAGTGGTCCTAATACCGAGCCCTAGGGAACACCACTGTCTACTGTCATTGAGTCCGAACAACAACCTTTCACCACTTCTCTCTGTTTACTGTTCCTTAGTCAATGTTATAGCCACACTGTCACTGTCCCTTTAATCCATAGAGTTCAGTTTTCCTAACCATTCATCAGAACTGGTAAAGGTTAGAAATGTAGCATTCTGTCATTTGAACTCTCCCCTCTCCGTCCCATCACAATCCTTCCTTCGTGTTCTTCTTCCCCCTTCCCCTCTTTCACTTGCTCAAAGACTGTTACATTTCGAACGTTTACCTGTTCAATTGACTATTTCCTATCATATGCCAATGACATTGTATTTCTGGCTTTACTTATTCAAAACTCTCTTAAAATTCCGCTCCCCCCGCCCCGGCCCGCCCCGCAACTCTTAGTGATGACACACACACGTTTGATCGAGTGTAAACTCTCTCTGTCTCCAAATCCATTTTGGCAGGAATATTAAAAACCAAGAATGTTATCTGAATGGTGATGGATTGAAGAAATCTGGGATGCAGAGGGATATGCGTATCCTGGTGCATGAATTGTATAAGGTTAGTCTGCAGGTTCAGCAAGTAATTAGGAAAGAGAATGGAATATTATCATTTATTGCGAGCGGAATAGGACACAAAATTAGGGTGTTTATATTTCAGTTATACAGAGACCTCATCTGGAGTACTGTGTACAGTATTGGTCTCCTTATTTAAGAAAGGATGTAAATGGGTTGGAAGCAGTTCAGAGAAGTTTTACTGGACTAAAACCTGGAATGGGCGGTTTACCTTCTGTTGAAAAGCTGGACAGGCTCCTCTTATATCAGCTGGAGTTTTGAAAAGTAAGAGGCGACAGGATTGAAGAATATAAGACTCTGAGTGTGGGACAGAGCAAGTGAGGGAGACATAGAGAGAAACAGAGAGAGAGAGAGAGAGCTCAGCTCATCTGCTGCTGAAACCCTCATCCACGTCTATGTTACCTCAAGACTTGACTATTCGAACACACTCCTGGCTGGTCTCCCACATTCTACCATCTGTAACCTTCTGATCATCCAAAACTCTGCTGCCATCTTCTAATTTACATTAAATTTTGTTCACCCAACATCCCTGTGCTCACTGACCTACATTGGCTCTTGGTCCAGTGGCACCTCAATTTTAATATTCTCACTCATGTGATCAAATCCCTCATGTCCTCACCCCTCCAATTATCCCAATCCCCTGTACATTACCAATATTCCTGAAACTTGTTCATCTTAAAGTCTTTTTCTACTTCCCTGGAATATCCTCACTGCACAGTTTTCTTTTTTCATTCTTTCATGCGATGTGGGTGTCACTGACAAGACCAGCATTTGTTGCTCATCCCCAATTGCCCTTGATAACTGAGTGGTTTGCTGGACATTTCAGAAGTCAGTTTAGAGTCAACCACATTGTTGTGGGTCTGGAGTCACATGGAGGCCAGACCGCAAAAGGATGGCAGATTTCCATTGCAAAAGAACATCAATAAGCCAGGCTGTTTTTTTTTAACGATGATCAATGATAGTTTCATAGCACCATTGATGAGAATAGCTTTCAAATGCAGATTTGTATTAATTAATTGAATTTTATAACTTATTGAAATTTAAATTGAACCAGTTGCCACGGTGGGGTTTGAACCCATGTCCTCAGAGAATCAGCCTGATCCTCGGCATTACAATTTTGGTAATATTACCACGACGCTACGGTCACCACCTTTCCGTCTCGCTTTCCTCCTTTCAAGTACTCCTTAAAACCTATCTCTTTCTTCAAGCTGTTGGCCATCTGATCTAATATCTCCTGTTGTGTCTCAGTGTCATACTTTGCTTCATAATGATCCTGTGAAGTACTTTGGGATGTTTTATAACATTAAAAGCACTATATAAATATAAGTTGTTGTTGAGGTTTCCCAGACATGCTTTGTCATTACCATATCCCTACTGCTGTCTATTTATTATGCCATGTTTTTCAAAGCAATGAATATATTTGTCCTGGGTTATGAAATTTCCCCATCAGTGACATTAAACTGTCTGGTCAGTAAATACTGTGTCTACCCCATCTCTCCTTTTTTTCAAATAGGGTATAACATTTACAACCCTCCAGCCCTCTGTCACAACTCCTATATCCAAGGAGGATTGAAAGATTCTGTCCAGTGCCTCCGCTATTCCCACCTTTCCATCCCTCAGCATCTCTCATACATCCCATCCAGACCGGATAAATGTTCTACTTTATTGTGGTACAAACAGTGCTGGACTGAAAGGGGTTAACTGAACCTGTTTGTTCAGTGACTGGAATTAATGTCAGTCTCCATGGACCCTAATTGTTTCACTGGAGGGTTTCCATCTTCTATTAAGAAGGGACTCCTTTCAATGTATTATCACATAGTGTCAACAGGAGCATCAAACCCGGCAGTAAGAGGGACCAACAGCTCCAGGCAGAGGAAGAGGATAGATCAGAATCTGAGAACAATAGATTGTAATGTTACAACAATGGACAGGAGTTTCATCTGGCAATTTGACGCTCTTTCCACATATTATGAATGGAACTCATTAGATGATCGTATCTATTTTGCTCTTCAGATTATTCAATATATCTACTATCCCATCCTCGCTATTATTGGTGTTCCTGGTAAGACTCTTTATCCAGCTATTAATTCTATAAACCGTGTTTAACTGCATTACTGCTCTTGACATTTTCTCATCGCTCTTTGCTGTTGTTGTTAATCCTGGTGAGTCTTTGATACAGGCTGTAAACTCTACGAAGCATTGCTAATTTTGTTACTGGTCGTGTAATTTTCTCTCTTGGTGTTGCTTCTTTTAATGTTCCTGGCAAGACCCTGTATAGAGCTAGCAGATCGTTGTTGTGCCTAATCTGCACTTTCTCTTAAAGAATTCACAGAAGCGGACTGGTGGAAGGTATATCAATGTTTATTCACACATTAAATCATCAGGTACAAGCACTAAATACTTGCACGTTATACTACCCGTCAAGTCACGAGGTGATCAGTCTCAGACTAGCGGCTGCCCTTTTGTTCTCTGAGTCCTTGACACAGGGAACCTTCTTGACTGTTCTTCCCTGGGGTTCTCGTGCCTTCACCAGTTTCAGCCATTGTCTACTGTGAGTCCAATCATACCTCGTGTCCATAGCAACTCTTTTATCTGGTTTGTGCAAGGATACTGTCTGGTAGAATCTCTCTCTTGTTTCAGCCTGTTTTTCTGTACTGTCTACAATTCCTTGGCCATCTGTTTGCTGTGCTCCTTTCTATCCAGCCCCCACTATGTTTCAAAACGTTGTGTATTGTTGTGTGACGAGTCCCTTTGTTTCAACTAAGTTCTTATGTGTTTTACTGAGTCTACAACCCTCCCCGCCCTCCTTTGATCCTGCAGGGCTCTGCACAAGGGATCACACTCTCCTGTCTCTTAGGTCGTACACTTGTGCAATTACAATTTCATTGTTAACGCAATATCCTAAGGAGTGTAATGTTAAAGAAAGCACAATTTAAACATCATTGTTACATAATTAATCACTTGTGTGATCATAATACAGTCGCAATTTAATTTGTAGAATACATTTATCATTCATTAATTCATTTTAAGTATCTACCAATAGTTATACAACTACCCTCGTGTTACATATTTAATTGTCTGTCTTTTTAGAGAACAAGTTTGAATACTGATTGCCTTTAAGGGAGCTGTCCAACCTGCATTCATACATCCTCGCACATTCCTTAATCAATTTCTTAATTTTCCGAATTAGGTATGTCACATATATCACCATGATACCCGAAACAACTATCAGGACATGGGAAATAATTCAAAACCAGGGGTGTATCTGCACATTTGACCCCAAGTTCCATAAGCCCTCCCACCAGGTAGAATCATTTATCTCGTCAATCTCATCTTGTATTATCTTCCACTGTTGTTCCAGATTGTAGTACACTACAGCAATGGTTTCTAGTTGCTGCCTCTCTTGACCCAAACGTATGGGCAATGGCTGAATAGTATATTCATATTCCCGGAGGTAATTTATCAAGTCGTCCTTAACACTTTGTGTCACAGTTATAGTTTCTGTCTTTCTTTTCTGTATTCTACAAATCCATCTTCTCTACTCTAGTTGGTATTTGTGGGTATAAAAGAAACGTACTGTTCCTCACCAGACAAATCCGGTTATGTCCATACTGGTACTCCTTCATCGTGGTGGTTAAGCAATATCTCCCCTTTCCCTTATAGGCCACATGGGTTAACCTGATAATGCCTTCCTGGTTTCCATGGTGCAATTTACAGTGGTATTAAATCCACTCTTTTATTCTGCTGTTTTATATGTATGTATGTATATATAAATATATAGGGTGAGGACACATGACCACCTGGTTTTCCAGATTACACTTAGACAAAGTTGTCCCAATTATCTCCTTTCCAATTTTCACAACATAGGTCAATATATCATAGTATTTTCTGTAATCCCTTCCCCTTTCCTCGCTGCATCTACTATTCTCTGCAGTAATGGGGCAGATGGAAAAGGTTTGCCATCTGCTGACACAAAACCTCTCACTTCCCACAGAGGTAGGTACTCGGTCAAACTGTTACACACGTACATACTGTCAGAATTTATATCAACCAGTGGGGGAAACATGTGTGGTTGTGTCACCACAAAGCGACTGCAGCTAGTTCTGAACGCCCCCCGTCGTCAATAAGTCACTAAAGACAAACAAGCAGGTTCAGCAAGCATTAAGAGGGCTAATGGTATGTCCGCCTTTATTGCAAGAATATTTGAGTACAGAAGTAGTGAAGGCTTACTTCAATTGTACAGAACCTTGGTTAGACATCACCTGGAGTACTGTGTGCAGTTTTGGTCCCTTTACCCGAGGAAGGATATTATTGCCATCGAGGGAATGCAAGAAAGGTTCACCAGACTTGTTCCTGGGATGGAAGGACTGCCCTATGAAGAGTGATTGGGCAAACTGGGCGTGTAGTCTCTAGAGTTTCGAAGAATGAGAGGGTATCTCTTTGAAAACTACAAAATATTTAAAGGGATAGACAGGGTAGATGTAGGTAATATGTTCCCCAAGGTTGGGGAGACTAGAATCAGCAGACACACTTTCAAAATAAGACAGAAGCCACTTAGGACTGAGCTGAGGAGACATTTCTTTCCTCAGAGGACTGTGAACTTTCGGAATTCTCTGCTCCAGAGAGTTGTGGAAACTCAGTGATTGAGTCTGCTTAAAGCAGAGATTGACAGATTTCTAAGTACCACTGACAGAGAGGGATATGGGGATAATGTGGGAAAAAGGCATTGAAGCGGATGATCAGCCACTATCATATTGAATGGCAGAGCAGGCTTGATGGGCTGAATGGCCTACTTCTGCTCCTATGTTCCTAAGCTGCTTAACTCATTCAGACTCGAGGCAGTTTAGTCAGGCTGCTTTCGGAGCGTTTGGAATTTTTGCTGGTACACCTGTGGTACTATCTCATATGCGCCCAAGATAGAATTTTTAGTTATCTCATAATCTGAGGAATTTTCATCTGACAACAATGAATAAACCTCATGGGCTTTTCCTGTTACTTTGTTTTGTAAAAACAGTATCTAGTTCTCTGCCAGCCATTTCAGCTGCTTTGCAAGCTTTTCAAAAGTGATGAAAAATTCTGCCACATCCTCCTCATTCAACTTTAGAATGAACTGGGTGAACTTTAAGAGCTCAGTACATTGTCCTGGGCGAGGGGCAGCTCCCTCACAAGCTGTGTCTTCACTCGGTGTACTGGGTCTTCCTCTAGTTGTTTGAGCCGCCTTAACTCCCTTTCCTCCTTCTCCTTCTGGAACACTCTTATTTTTTTCCTTTCTTGACAATCACTCTGCTCTTTCTTGCTCTCTCTGGAATTCTAATTCTAGTCTATTCGGTTCTAGTTTTACCTTAGCGAACAATACCCAACCTGTTAGTGATCTAAACCTGTTTGAGTATTCAGCTTCAAGTGAAAAATGGTTGGCCACAAGTCTTAGGAATTCGGGTTTCCTAGCTTTTGGACAGAGAGTAATCCCTAACTGTCCAGCTACATTACTCAACTTTTCAACAGAGAGAGCTTTCTACATGTCCCGAGTTACTTCACTCCGTATGTAACTCCTTTTTGCCAATGTAACTCCTTTACTCAAAAAGGGAGGGAGACAGAAACTACAGGCCAGTTCGCTTCACATCTCTCTTGCGGGAAATGTGAGATGTAATTATTAAAAACGTAATCGCAGACAGTTAGAAAAAAAATCAAAGTAATCAGGCAGAGTCAGCATGGTCTTCTGAAAGGGGAATCATGTTCAATCAATTTGTTGGAGTTCTTCGAAGTAGTAACATGTGCTGTGGAGAAAGGGGAACCAGTGGATGTACTGTACTTAGATTTCCAGAAAGCATTTGATCAGGTGTCAGATCAAAGGTTAATGTGGAAATTAAAAGCTTATAGTGTAAGGGGTAACACACTGGCATTGATAGAGGATTGAACAAGAACAAAGAACAAAGAACAGTACAGCAAAGGAACAGGCCATTCGGCCCTCCAAGCCTGCGCCGATCTTGATGCCTGCCGAAACTAACACCTTCTGCACTTACGGGGCCCATATCCCTCTATTCCCTTCCGAGTCATATATTTGTCAAGATGTCTCTTAATCATCGCTATCGTATCTGCTTCCGCCACCTCCACCGGCAGCAAGTTCCAGGTGCTCACAACCCTCTGTGTCAAAAACTTACCACGCACATCCACTCTAAACTTTGCCCCTCGCACTTTAAACCTATGTCCCCGAGTAACTGACTCTTTCACCCTGGGAAAAAGCTTCTGACTATCCACTCTGTCCATGCCGCTCATAACTTTGTAAACCTCTATCATGTCGCCCCTCCACCTCCGTCGTTCCAGTGAAAACAATCCGAGTTTTTCCAACCTCTCCTCATAGCTAATGCCCTTCAGACCAGGCAGCATCCTGGTAGACTTCCTCTGTACCCTGTCCAAAGCCTCCACGTCCTTCGGGTAGTGTGGCGACCAGAATTGCACACAATATTCTAAGTGTGGCCTAACTAAGGTTCTGTACAGCTGCAACATGACTTGCCAATTTTTATACTCTATGCCCCGACCGATGAAGGCAAGCATGCCGTATGCCTTCTTGACTAGCTTATCCACCTGCGTTGCCACTTTCAGCGACCAGTCGACCTGTACGCCCAGATCTCTCTGCCTATCAATACTCCTAAGGGTTCTGCCATTTGCTGAATACCTCCCACCTGCATTCGACCTTCCAAAATGCATTACCTCACATTTGTTTGGATTAAACTCCATGTACCATTTCTCTGCCCAAGTCTCCAACCGATCTATATACTGCTGTATCCTCTGACAATCCTCATCATTATCTGCAACTCCACCAACCTTTGTGTCATCTGCAAACTTACTAATCAGACCAGCTACATTTGCCTCCAAGTCATTTATATATACTACAAACAGCAAAGGTCCCAGCACTGATCCCTGTGGAACTCCACTAGTCACATCCCTCCATTCAAAAAAACACCCATCCACTGATACCCTCTGTCTTCTATGACTAAGCCAGTTCTGTATCCATCTTGCCAGCTCACCTCTGATCCCGTGTGACATCACCTTCTGCACCAGTCTGCCATGCGGGACCTTGTCAAAGGCTTTACTAAAGTCCATATAGATAACATCCACCGCCCTTCCCTCATCAATCATCTTCGTCATTTTCTCAAAAAACTCAATCAAATTAGTAAGACACGACCTCCCCTTCATAAAACCATGTTGTCTCTCGCTAATAAGTTCGTTTGTTTCCAAATAGGAGTAAATCCCGCCCCAAAGAATCCTCTCTAATAGTTTCCCTTCCACTGACATAAGGCTCACCGGCCTATAATTTCCTGGATTATCCTTACCCCTCTTCTTAAACAAAGGAACAGCATTGACTATTCTTCAGCCCTTTGGGACCTCCCCAGTTGCCAGTGAGGATGCAAAGATTTCTGTCAAGGCCCCAGCAATTTCTTCTCTTGCCTCCCTCAGTATTCTAGGGTAGATCCCATCATGCCCTGGGGACTTATCTACCTTAATACTTTGCAAGACACCCAACACCTCCTCCTTTTTGATAATGAGATGACTGAGACTATCTGCACTCCCTTCCCTCGGCTTATCACCCACTCCTTCTCCTTGGTGAATACTGATGCAAAGTACTCATTTCGAACCTCACCCACTTCCTCTGGCTCCAAGCATAGATTCCCATCGCTGTCATTGAGCTGGCCAACCCTTTCCCTGGTTACCCTCTTGCTCATTATATATGTATAAAAAGCCTTGGGATTTTCCTTAATCCTGTTCGCCAATTACTTTTCATGACCCCTTTTAGCCCTCCTAACTCCTTGCTTAATCTCCTTCCTACTATCCTTATATTCCTCAAGTGCTTCAGCTGTTCCTTGCCTTCCAGCCCTTACAAATGCTTCCTTTTTCTTTTTGACTAGGCTCACAATAGCCTGTGTTATCCAAGCTTCCCAAAACTTGCCAAACTTGTCTTTCTTCCTTACAGGAACATGCTGGTCCTGGATTCTAATCAACTGACGCTTGAAAGACTCCCACATGTCAGATGTTGCTTTACCCTCAAACAGCCGCCCCCAATTTAAATTCTTCTGTTCCTGCCTAATATTGTTATAATTAGCCTTCCCCCAATTTAGCACCTTCACCCGAGGACTACTCTTATCCTTATCCACATGTACCTTAAAACTTATGGAGTTATGGTCACTGCTGCCGAAATGATCCCCCACTGAAACCTCGACCAACTGGCCGGGCTCATTCCCCAATACCAGGTCCAGAATGGCCCCATCCCTGGTTGGACTATCCACATACCGTTTCAAGAAGCCTTCCTGGATGCTCCTCACAAATTCTGCCCCATCCAAGCCCCTAGCACTAAGTGAGTCCCAGTCAATATTGGGGAAGTTAAAGTCACCCACCACGACAACCCTGTTACCATTACATCTTTCAAAAATCTGTCCACATATCTGCTTCTCTACCTCCCGCTGGCTGTTGGGAGGCCTGTAGTAAACCCCCAACATCGTGACTGCACCCTTCCTATTCCTGAGCTCCACCCATATTGCCTCGCTGCATGACCTCTCTGAGGTGTCCTCCCACAGCACAGCTGTGATATTCTCCTTAACCAGTAATGCAACTCCCCCACCCCTTTTACATCCCCCTCAATAACGCCTGAAGCTTCTTAAGCCTGGTACATTTAGCTGCCAATCCTGCCCCACCCTTAACCAAATCTCTGTAATAGCAACAACATCATATTTCCAAGTACTAGTCTAAACTCTAATTTCATCTGCCTTACCTGTTATACTTCTCCCGTTGAAACAAATGCACTTCAGACCACCAGTCCCGCTGTGCACAGACACATCTCCCTGCCTGCTCTTCCTCTAAGTCCTACAGGCCTTATTTACTATGTCCTCCTCATTTACTTCACTAGCTGTCCTACTGCTCTGGTTCCCACCTGCCTGCCACACTAGTTTAGACCCTCCCGAGTGACGCTAGCAAATCTTGCAGCCAGGATATTTGTGCCCCTCCAGTTTAGATGCAACCCGTCCTTCTTGTACAGGTCCCATCTGTCCCCGAAGAGAGCCCAATGGTGCAGATATCTGAAACCCTCCCTTCTACACCAGCTGCTCAGCCACGTGTTTAGCTGCACTATCTTCCTATTTGTAGCCTCACTGGCACGTGGCACAGGGAGTAATCCAGAGATTACAACCCTAGAGGTCCTGTTTTTTAACTTACTACCTAACTCCCTAAACTCCCACTGCAGGACCTCATCACTCTTCCTGCCTATGTCGTTGGTACCGATGTGCACCACAACCTCTGGCTGTGCACCCTCCCCCTTCAGAATGCCCCCTATCTGTTCAGATACATCCTTGACCCTGGCACCAGGGAGGAAACAGACCATCCTGGAGTCTCTTTCACGTCCACAGAAGCGCCTATCTGTGCCCCTGACTATAGAGTCTCCTATAACTATTGCTCTTCTGTGCTTTGTCCCTCCCTGCTGAACAACAGTGCCAGCCGTGGTGCCACTGCTCTGGCTGCTGCTGTTTTCGCCTGATAGGCCATCCCCCTCAACAGTATCCAAAACGGTATACCTGTTAGAGAGGGGGATAGCCACAGGGGAATCCTGCACTGACTGCCTGCCCCTGCTGACGGTCACCCATCTATCTGCCTGCACCTTGGGTGTAACCACTTCTCTAAAACTCCTGTCTATGACGCTTTCAGCCACCTGCATGCACCTAACTGCATCCAGTTGCCGCTCCAACCGATCCATTCATCTGTGAGGAGCTGCAACTGGGTACACTTCCTGCAGATGTCGTCGCCCGGAACGCTGGAAGCATCACGGACTTCCCACATCTCACAGGTGAAGCACTTCACCCCTCTAACTGACATTTCTATCACTAATTAGTTAATTGATGTAAAATAAATAAATACTTATTAAATCCTTACCAAATTATGATACACTTCACTATGTGGTCCCTGGTGCTAGATTTCTGCAATAAATATTAAATGCTGTCTAAATACAGTAATCTCTTCCCTCTGGTTTATTTACTCTACTTATTAATGAGTTAATTCGTGTTTTAATCAATTTTTATTAGTTTTATTTTCAAATTCGGTGCAGATTCCCTACCAGCCAATCAGGTCACAGCTTTCCTGTGACTTCACTTTTTCAGTTTTTTATTCCCACCCGAGCGAACGTACTCTGTGAATCCACCGCTCTGGAACTCCGCCCTCCGAGTCTGCTCCGCGAATGCCCGAG
Source organism: Heterodontus francisci (assembly GCF_036365525.1). Taxonomy (NCBI): domain Eukaryota; kingdom Metazoa; phylum Chordata; class Chondrichthyes; order Heterodontiformes; family Heterodontidae; genus Heterodontus; species Heterodontus francisci. Next base: position 754,851 of record NW_027141699.1, read on the forward strand.
ATAAGTTTTTTTATATACTTTCTGCTCCAAAACTCCGCCCTCCGAGTCCTGCTAGCAAACAGGAAACAAAGTAGGCAAAAATGGGTCATTTTCTGGTTGGCAAGATGTAACGAGTGGTGTGCCACAGGGATCTGTGCTGGGGTCTCAACTTTTTACAATTTATATAAATGACTTGGATGAAGGGACCGAAGGTATGGTTTCTAAATTTGATGATGACACAAAGATAGATAGGGAAGTAAGTTGTGAAGAGGACAGAAGGAGGCTACAAAGGAATATAGTTAGGTTAAGTGGGTGGGCAAATGGAGTACAATGTGGGAAAGTGGGAAATTGTTCATTTTGACAGAAAGAGTGAAAAGAAGCATATTATCTAAATGGAGAGAGATTTCAGAGCTCTCAGATGCAGAGGGATCTGGGTGTCCTAGTGCACGAATCGCGCAAGGCTAGTATGCAGGTACAGCAATTCCTTCGGAAAGCTAATGCAATGTTGTTGATTGTGAGTGGAACTGAATACAAAAGTCAGGAGATTATGCTTCAGCTATACCGGGCATTGGTGAGATCACAACTGGAGGATTGTGTACAATATTGGTCACCTTATGTAAGGAAGGATGCAAATGCATTGGAATCAGTTCAGGAAAGGTTTACTAGACTAATACCTGAAATGGGTGGATTGTCTTATGAAGAAAGAATGGGCAGGCTTGTATCCGCTGCAGTATAGAAGAGTATGAGGCGACTTGATTGAAACATTCATGATCCTGAGGGATCTTGACAGGGTGGATGTGGAAAGGATGTTTCCTCTTGTGAGAGAATCTAGAATTCGGGGTTACTATTTAACAATAAGGGGTCGCCCTTTTAAAACAGGGAAGAGGAGAATTGTTTTCTCTCAGAGGGTCGTGGGTCTTTGGAACTCTCTTCCTCAAAAGGAAGTGGAAGCAGGGTCTTTCAATATTTTTTAAGGCAGAGGTAGATAGATTCTTGATAAGAAAGGGGGTGAAAGGATATCGGGGTAAGTGGGATTGTGGAGTCGAGTTTGCAGTCAGATAAGCCATGATCTTATTGAATGGCAGAGAAGGCTCGAGGGGCCGAGTGGCCTACTCCTGCTCTTAATTCGTATGTTCATATGTTCGTGTGCTCTGGATTCAGAAGGTACTGGCTTCGAATGTGGACATTTTAGTGTTCTAGCAGTGAAAACCCCAATAAAATCTGCAATGAAATGATTTATTTTTCTCAGAGTCAATTGCTTTTACCACTTCTCTGGCCACAGGAGAGGTGCCAGAGGACTGGCGAATAACGAATGTGTTACCATTATTCAAGAAGCATGGATAAATCATGTAATTACAGGCCAGTGAGTCTAACATTATTGGTAGGGAAACTACTGGAGAAAAAATCTGACAGACAGGATTAATCTCCACATGAAGAGGCAGGGATTAATCAGGGATTGTCAGGCTTTGTCAGAGGGAGATCATATCTCAAAATTTGACTGAATCTTTCAAGCAGGTGAATAGATGTGTAGATGAGGATTTTTGATAAGGTCCCGCATGGGACTAGGGTTAAGAAGTACTTAAGAAGTCCCAGAGTACTTAAGGAAGTGGCTCTAGAAATAGTGGATGCATTGGTGGTCATCTTTCAAGATTCTATAGACTCTGAAGCAGTTCCTACAGATTGGAGGATAGATAATGTAATCCCACTATTTTAAAAAGGGAGGTAGAGAGAAAACATGGAATTATATACCAGGCAGCCTGACGTTGGAAGTGGGGAAAATTCTATAGCACATTCTCAAAGGTTTTATAGTACAGCACTTTCAGAACAGTGGTAGAATCGGACAGAGGCAGCACGGATTTACGAAAGGGAAATCATGCTAGACATATTTACTAGAATTCTTCGAGGATATAACTAGTAGAGTTGATGAGAGGGAGCCAGTGGATATGGTTTATTTCGACGTTCAGAAGGCTTTCGACAAAGTCCCACATAAGAGTGCAGCGTCTAAAATTAAAGCACATGGGATTGGAGGTAGTGTATTGCGATGGATAGAAAATTGGTTGTCAGACAGGAAACAAAGAGTAGGAATAAACGGGTCTCTTTCTGAATGACAGGCAGTGACTAGTTGGGTACTGCAGGGATTGGTGCTGGGAAGCCAGCTATTCACAATATATATTGATGATTTAGATGAGGGAACTAAATGTAATATGTACAAATTTGCAGATGACACACAACTAAGTGGGAGGAGGAGTTGTGAGGAGGATGCAGAGTGGCTTCAGGGTGATCTGGAAAAGTTGAGTGAGTGGGCAAATGCATGGCAGATGCAGTATAATATGGATAAATGTGAGGTTATCCACTTCGGTAACAAAAACAGGAAAGCAGATTATTATCTGAACGGCTATAAACTGAGATAGGGGAATATGGAACGGCTATAAACTGAGAGAGGGGAATATGGAACGGCTATAAACTGAGAGAGGGGAATATGGAACGAAACCTGGGTGTTCCCGTACATCAGTCGCTGAAGGTAAGCTTTTCGGTGCAACAGGCGGTAAAAAAGGCAAATGGTATGTTGGCCTTCATAGCGAGAATATTCGAGTACAGAAGCAGGGATGTCTTGCTGCAATTCTACAGGGCCTCGGTGAGGCAACACCTGGAATATTGTGTAAAATTTTGTTCTCCTTGTCTGAGGAAGGATGCTCTTGCTGTCGACGGAGTGCAGCGGAGGTTTACCAGACTGATCCCTGGGATGGTGGGACTGACGTCCGAGAAGAGATTGAGTCAGTTAGGATTTAACAAGAGTTCAGAAGAGTGAGGGGGAATCTCATTGAAACCTATAAAATTCGAAAAGGACTTGAAAGGGTAGATGCAGGACGGATGCTCCCGATGGTGGGGGAATCCAGAACCAGGGATCATAGACTAAAGATACGGGGTTATCCTTTCAGGACTGAGATGAGGAGACATGTCATCACACAGAGAGTGGTGAGCCAGTGGAATTCGCTACCACAGAAAGCAGTTGAGGCAAAAACATTGTATGCTTTCAAGAAGGAGTCAGATATAGCTTTTGGGTTGAAAAGGATCAGAGGATGTGGGGGGGGGCGGTGGGGAGAGGCGGGAACAGGTTACTGAGTTGGATGATCAGCCATGATCATAATGAATGGCGGAGCAGGCTCGAAATGCCGAATGGCCTGTTCCTGCTCCTATTTTCTATGTTTCTAAGGTAGGGGCCCATGGGATCCAGCGCAATTTGGCAAATTGGATCCAAAATTATCTTATTAGCATGAGGCAGAGGGTAACGGTCGAGGGTTGTTTTTATGATTGGCAGCCTGTGACCAGTGGTGTGCCACAGTGATCGGTGCTGGGACCATTCCTGTTTGCAGTATACATCTATAATTTAGACGTGAATGTAGAAGGTATGACCAGTAAGTTCACAGATGACACAAAAATTGGTGGTGTCATAAATAATGAGGAGGAAAGCCTTAGATTACAGGACGATATAGATGGGGTGGTAAGATGGGCAGAGAAGCGGCAAATGGAATTTAATCCTGAGAAATGTGACGTGATGCGTTTTCGGAGGACTACCAAGGCAAGGGAATATACAATGGATGGTCGCACGCTGGGAAGTACAGAATGTCAAAGGGATATTGGTGGACTTGTCCAGAGATCGCCGAAGGCATCAGCACAGGTGGTTTGGAAGGCATATCAAATGCTTGCCTTTATTAGCTTAGGCATAGAATATAAAAGTGGGGATGTTATGATGGAGCTGTATAAAACGCTAGTAAGGCCACAGCTGGAGTACTGTGTATAGTTCTGGGCACCACACGATAAGAAGGATGTGATTGCACTGGAGAGGGTGCAGAGGAGATTCACCAGGATGTTGAATGGGCTGGAGTATTTCAGCTATGAAGAGAGACAGGATAGGCTCGGGTTGTTTTCCTTAGAGCAGAGAAGGCTGAGGGAGCGGGGGGAGGGGGGGAGACATGATTGAGGTATACAAAATTATGAGGGACATTGATAGGGTAGATAGGAAGAACGTTTTTCCCATAGCGGCGGTGTCAGTAACCCGGAGAGTTGATTTAAGGTCAGGGCCACGAGGTTTAGAGGGGATTTGAGGAAAAGGAAATCACCCAGAGGGTGGTTGGAATCTGGAATAGACTGTTGGAAGCGGTGGTAGATGCAGGAACACTCACAAAATTGAAGAAGTATTTAGATGAGCACTTGAAACGCCATAGATTACAAGGTTATGGGCGAAGTGATGGAAAATGGGATTAGAATGGATAATCTTGATAACTGACACAGACACAGTGGGCCAAAGGGACTGATTCTGTGCTGTTTAACTCGGTGACTCTGACACTTCCAATTTCTCGTTTGTCGTTGGGTTACGATCTCTAGAACCTCCACATTTCTGTTACAGCAATTTGAGACTTATATCCACCGAAATTTACAAGAGTCAGAGACGAATTGATTGAAACATATATGATCCTGAGGGGTCTTGACAGGGTGGACGTGGAAAGGATGTTTCCCGTTCTGGGAGTATCTAGAAATAAGGATCACTATTTAAAAATAATGGGTCGCCCATTTAAAATAGAGTTCAGGAGAATATTTTGAGTCTTTGGAATTCTCTTCCTCAAAAGGCAGTGAAAGCAGAGTCTTTAAATATTTGTAAGGCAGAGGTAGATAGATTCTTGATAAGCAAGGGATTGAATGGTTATCGCGGATAGGTGGGAATGTGGAGTCGAGGTTACAATCAGATTAGTCATGATGTTATTTAATGTCCGAGTGTCCTACTCCTGCTCCTAATTCGTATGTTCATATATTCGTATACTCTGGCTTCAGAAGGTACTGTATTCGAAAATGGACATTTTTGTGCTCTAGCAGTGAAAACCACAATAAAATCTGCATTGAAATTTTAAATTGTTATTCTCAGGATCAATTATTTTTACCACAACTAATTTCTCGTTTGTCATTGCGTTACAATCCCTGGAACCTCCACAATTCTGATATAGCCAGGTGACGAGTTGTCCCAGGCGCTCTTCTTGTCCTATCTTTTATTTGATCACAACTAGGTTTATTCCATTTTAGCAGTGGACATGCTGACCATCTCAGTGCGTTTTGTACCTTTTACCTTTAGTGTGATCGTGAAAGAACCAATCAGACAGGTTTTCTCGTGTTTAAACAAGAGTTGAGTTTATTATACTTAACAATCTAAACTGGATCTGAATAAATTCGTAAAAATATACGCTACACATTCACGCACCCATTCGCACGAAAATCTCACATAAATAAATTACAGAGTGAGAAATATATTTGTGTTGGATTGAGTCCAGAATAAATAAATAAAAGTTCTGTGAGGTTGGATAATTCTGTGGTCTGTATTTTTCCTACCCTTAGTTATGAGTTTCATATCATCTGCAAGAGTTGAAATTGTTTTATTTTTTCATAAACGTCTCTTTCATTTATATATCTATCGATTTGTCAGGAGCTGCACTGTTTCCAAAATGCGACCTCTGAGAAACAGCCCTTTATACACCCCCTCCCCCAGTCTGAACAGTGTCTGTTTACCACTTCTCTCTGCTTTCTGTCCCTGAGTCAGTGTCATATCCACACTATCACTGTCACATTAATCCATATGTTCCACTTTTCATAACTAGTGTATGAAATGTCATTTCATCACAAGCCTTTTGAAAGTTCACAGGCATAACACGAACTACGCTATCCTCATCAACACTCACAGTTAAGTCATCAATGAACTTGATCAAGATTATCAGACGCGATTTTGCATTAACCTATTGTGCTGGTGGTCATTTATTATCCCATGTTATCCAAGAAAGATATATTTTTGTACTCGGTTACGGCCTCTGGAAATTTCCAACCATCGACTTTAGAGGGACTGGTCAGAGGTTACTGGGTTGATCTAATGTCTCCTTTTGTAAACAGGGTGTAACATTTACAACACTCCAGTCCTTTGATAACACTTTCACATCCAAGGAGGATTGGAAGCTTCTGGCCAGTGCCTCAGCTATTTCTACCACTCCTTCCCTCAACAACCCTCATATATCCCATGTAGACCGGGTCCAATTTATTGTGGTACTAAAACGCATGGTTTTGTGAAGGGGAGGTCGTGTCTAACTAATTTGATTGAGTTTTTTGAGGAAGTGACGAAGATGATTGATGAAGGAAGGGCAGTGGATGTTGTATATATGGACTTTAGTAAAGCCTTTGACAAGGTCCCGCATGGCAGACTGGTACAAAAGATGAAGTCACACGGGATCAAAGGTGAGCTGGCAAGATGGATACAGAACTGGCTCGGTCATATAAGACAGAGGGTTTCAGTGGATGGGTGTTTTTTCTGAATGGAGGAATGTGACTAGTGGTGCTCCGCAGGGATCAGTGCTGGGACCTTTTCTGTTTGTAGTATATATAAATGATTTGGAGGAAAATGCAGCTGGTCTGATTAGTAAGTTTGTGGATGCAAAAAAGGTTGGTGGAGTTGCGGATAATGATGAGGATTGTCAGAGGATACAGCAGGAATAAGATCGGTTGGAGACTTGGGTGAAGAAATGGTACATGGAGTTCAATCCAGACAAATGTGAGGTAATGCATTTTGGTAGGTCTACTGCAATTGGGAGGTATACAGCAAATGGCAGTACCCTTAGGAGTTTTGACAGGCAGAAAGATCTAGGGGTACAGGTCCACAGGTCACTGAAAGTGCCAACGCAGGTGGATAAGATAGTCAAACAGGCATACGGCATGCTTGCCTTCATCGGTCGAAGCATAGAGTATAAAAATTGGCAAGTCATGTTGCAGCTGTACAGAACCTTAGCTAGGCCACACTTAGAATATTGTCTGAAATTCTGGTCACCACACTATCAGAAGGACGTGGAGGCTTTGGAGAGGGTACAGAGGAGGTTTACCAGGATGTTGCCCGGTGTGGAGGGCATGAGCCATGAGGAGAGGTTGGAAAAACTCGGATTGTTTTCACTGGAACGACGGAGGTGGAGGGGCAACATGATAGAGGTTTACAAAGTTATGAGCGGCATGGACAGAGTGGATAGTCAGAAGCTTTTCCCCGGGGTGGAAGAGTCAGTTACTCGGGGACATAGGTTTAAGATGCGAGGGGCAAAGTTTAGAGGGGATGTGCGAGGCACATTTTTTATATAGAGGGTGGTGAGTGCCTGTAACTTGCTGCCAGGGGAGGTGGTGGAAGCAGATACGATAGCGACGTATAAGAGACACCTTGACAAATACATGAATAGGAAGGGAATAGAGGGATAATGGCCCAGAAGTGCAGAAGGTGTTAGTTAAGGCAGGCATCAAGATCGGCGCAGGCTTGGCAGGCCGAATGGCCTGTTCCTGTGCTGTCCTGTTCTTTGTTCTTTGTTCTTGTTCTTTGACTTTGCATATTGGTCTGTACATGTCCACTGACCGCCTGTATTAGTCACTTTCAGCTGAACATGCATTCAGCAGCACGAGGAACCCCCTCTAGTGTTATTTAAAAGGACCAGGCATCCAATTTGCAGGTGAGGGGCTTTTGACTTACATCTGCGATTATAAAGTTAGTGGAGGTGCTGTGGATGTTTTTCTGGAGTTTGTGTTGTGAGCTGCTGCAGACATTTAGGAAGAATTAGAATTAGAATTAGAACATTACAGCGCAGTACAGGCCCTTCGGCCCTCGATGTTGCGCCGACCTGTGAAACCATCTGACCTACACTATTCCATTTTCATCCATATGTCTATCCAATGACCACTTTAATGCCCTTAAAGTTGGCGTGTCTACTACTGTTGCAGGCAGGGCGTTCCACACCCCTACTACTCTCTGAGTAAAGAATCTACCTCGAACATCTGTCCTATATCGATAACCCCTCAACTTGAAGCTATGTCCCCTCGTGTTTGCCATCACCATCCGAGCAAAAAGAATTCTCACTATCCACCCTATCTAACCCTCTGATTATCTTATATGTCTCTATTAAGTCACCTCTTCTCCTCCTTCTCTCCAAAGAAAACAACCTCAAGTCCCTCAGCCTTTCCTCGTAAGACCTTCCCTCCATACCTGGCAACATCCTAGTACATCCCCTCTGCACCCTTTCCAAAGCTTCCACATCCTTCCTATAATGCGGTGACCAGAACTGCACGCAATACTCCAGGTGCGACCTCACCAGAGTTTTGGACAGCTGCAGCATGACATCGTGGCTCCGAAACTCGATCCCCCTGCTAATAAAAGCTAACACACCATATGCCTTCTTAACAGCCCTATTAACCTGGGTGGCAACTTTCAGGGATTTAAGTACCTGGACGCCAAGATCTCTCTGCTCATCTACACTACCAAGACTCTTTCCATTAGCCCAGTACTCTGCATTCCTGTTACTCCTTCCAAGTAAATCACCTCACACTTTTCCGCATTAAACTCCATTTGCCATCCCTCAGCCCAGCTCTGCAGCCTATCTATGTCCCTCTGTACCCTACAACATCCTTCGGCACTATCCACAACTCCACCGACCTTCGTGTCATCCGCAAGAGGAAGGAAAGAGGATTTGGTGGTCCAACTCTAAACGAGGTATGGGGACTGTAGTTACAGTGTCTGTGGGTCTCTAACGTGTCCAACAAATGGTGCAGAGGTTGCAGAGAGGGGATGCTCTGTAAGGAGGGAGGAGGAGGGGGCTCTGCCCCAACCACCCCGGGTTTTCCAAGAGCACTGTTTCTACCTTTTCCTAACCCAGGAGCATTGTGTGAGGTGTCTCTGATTCAATAAGGAGGTGGTCACAGAGCTGTGTCACCTCCTGTAACATGACCTAAAGCCTCACACCAGGGTGAGGACGGATCTGTCAGCGACGGTTAAGTTCACAGTTTCATCGAACTTCTATGGATCTGGATCTTTCCAGGCAGCAGCGGGTGACGTCTCCGTTATCTCTCTTTAGGTTGTCCATTGGTGTATCTATTGTGTGACAGAGGCCGGGTGAGGTGAATTATACTGTCTGCTCCCTCAGCAGAGAGAAGTAGGATGAGAGATCCCGTGGCTTTGTCAGGACAGCGGGATTCCTGATACAAAGAACAAAGAACAAAGAAAATTACAGCACAGGAACAGGCCCTTCGGCCCTCCAAGCCTGCGCCGATCCAGATCCTCTCTCTAAACATGTCGCCTATTTTCTAAGGTTCTGTATCTCTTTTCTTCCTGCCCATTCATGTATCTGTCTAGATACATCTTAAAAGACTCCATCGTGCCCGCATCTACCACCTCCGCTGGCAATGCGTTCCAGGTGCCCACCACCCTCTGCATAAAGAACTTTCCACGCATATCCCCCCTAAACTTTTCCCCTTTCACTTTGAACTCGTGTCCTCTAGTAATTGAAACCCCCACTCTGGGAAAAAGCCTCTTGCTATCCACCCTGTCTATACCTCTCATGATTTTGTACACCTCAATCAGGTCCCCCCTCAACCTCCGTCTTTCTAATGAAAATAATCCTAATCTACTCAACCTCTCTTCATAGCTAGCGCCCTCCATACCAGGCAACATCCTGGTGAACCTCCTCTGCACCCTCTCCAAAGCATCCACATACTTTTGATAATGTGGCGACCAGAACTGCATGCAGTATTCCAAATGTGGCCGAACCAAAGTCCTATACAACTGTAACATGACCTGCCAACTCTTGTACTCAATGCCCCGTCCGATGAAGGAAAGCATGCCGTATGCCTTCTTGACCACTCTATTTACCTGCATTGCCACCTTCAGGTAACAGTGGACCTGAACACCCAAATCTCTCTGGACATCAATTTTCCCCAGGACTTTTCCATTTACTGTACAGTTCACTCTTGAATTAGATCTTCCAAAATGCATCACCTCGCATTTGCCCTGATTGAACTCCATCTGCCATTTCTCTGCCCAACTCTCCAATCTATCTATATTCTGCTGTATTCTCTGACAGTCCCCTTCACTATCTGCTACTCCACCAATCTTAGTGTCGTCTGCAAACTTGCTAATCAGTCCACCTATACCTTCCTCCAAATCATTAATGTATATCACAAACAACAGTGGTCCCAGCACGGATCCCTGTGGAACACCACTGGTCACACGTCTCCATTTTGAGAAACTCCCTTCTACTGCTACTCTCTGTCTCCTGTTGCCCAGCCAGTTCTTTATCCATCTAGCTAGTACACCTTGGACCCCAAGCGCCTTCACTTTCTCCATCAGCCTGCCATGGGGAACCTTATCAAACGCCTTACTGAAGTCCATGTATGTGACATCGACAGCCCTTCCCTCATCAATCAACTTTGTCACTTCCTCAAAGAATTCTATTAAGTTGGTAAGACATGACCTTCCCTGCACAAAACCATGTTGCCTATCACTGATGAGCCCATTTTCTTCCAAATGGGAATAGATCCTATCCCTCAGTATCTTCTCCAGCAGCTTCCCTACCACTGACGTCAGGCTCACCGGTCTATAATTACCTGGATTATCCCTGCTACCCTTATTAAACAAGGGGACAACATTAGCAATTCTCCAGTCCTCCGGGACCTCACCCGTGTTTAAGGATGCTGCAAAGATATCTGTTAAGGCCCCAGCTATTTCCTCTCTCGCTTCCCTCAGTAACCTGGGATAGATCCCATCCGGACCTGGGGACTTGTCCACCTTAATGCCCTTTAGAATACCCAACACTTCCTCCCTCCTTATGCCGACTTGACCTAGAGTAATCAAACATCTGTTCCTAACCTCAACATCCGTCATGTCCCTCTCCTCGGTGAATACCGATGCAAAGTACTCATTTAGAATCTCACCCATTTTCTCTGAGTCCAAGCATAACATTCCTCCTTTGTCCTTTAGTGGGCCAATCCTTTCTCTCGTTACCCTCTTTCTCCTGATGGTGTAAGTGGCTCTGCGGGGCCCCCATATCAACGGGTAGAGGTACAGGAACTGGAAGAACTCTCTTTCCATTCATGTACAAGTTGGTGTGTGAGCATGCCCAGTACATCATGTTGGTGTATGTCCACTATCCTGACAGCAGCCACCATACCTTCATTCTGAAGTAGTCAGCCATTCCCAACGTCTTCAGGCCTTCAAGGAGAATCAGAATGTGGCTCCTCAGAGACAATTAGTACCCCCCGCCCCCATATATGGCTCAAGATTCCACACCCCAAACCCCACTTTCCACTGCCAGCCAGCAAGGACCTGGTGGAACAGATCCACGGTGTGATGAAGCAATGTTTCCGATGTCTGAACCGCTCGGATAGAGCCCTCCAGTACTCACTGGAGAAGGTGTCCAAGTTCATGGTGTTCTGCTGCACCCTTCATATCATCTCCATCATGAGGACACGGGCATTGGCACCAGGAATCCGGAAGTTACCTCAGGAGGAAGAGGAGGAGGAGGCAGGGAGGATATTTCCTGGATGCCTTCCAGCCAGTCTTGCCTAGTGCTTCTATACATTGATACCCCAGTGGTTGCTGCATTTGTTATTCATTCATGTGATGTGGGCGTCGCTGCCTTGGCCAGTATATGTTGCCCATCCCTAGTTACCCTTGAGAAGGTGGTGGTGAGCTGCCTTCTGTACCGCTGCAGTCCATGTGGGGTACGTATACCCACAGTGCTGTTAGGAAGGGAGTTCCAGGAATTTGACCCAGCAACAGTGAAGGAACGGCAATATAGTTCCAAGACAGGATGGTGTGCGACCTGGAGGGGAACGTGCAGCTGGTGGTGGTGCAGCATTTGCTGCACTTGTCCTTCCAGGTGGTAGAGGTCGCGGATTTGGAAGGTGCTGTCTAAGGAGGCTTGATGAGTTGCTGCTGGACATAGTGTAGGTTGTACACACTGATGTCACTCTGATTGGTGCTGGATTCATGGAGTCATTTATGGTACAGATTGAGACCATGTTGTCTCTCTGCAGAGTAATCCAGTCAGTTCCATTCCCCCATTCAATTCCCGTGTTTCAGCAAGTTTCTTTCCTTCAACTGTCCATCCGGTTTCTTCTGGAAATCATTGTTCGTCTCCACTTCCACCACCATTGTGGGTAGTGTGTTCCAGCTCATTACCACTCGCTATGTGTAAAACAAAAAAGTTCTTCCTCATATTCTCCCTGAATTTCTTGCCAGAACGTTCAATCTATGTCCCTAGTCCTTGTACTATTAGTTAATAGGGACAGTTTTCCTTGTCTAACTTATCTAAGCCTGTCATAATCTCATACACCTCGATAAAATCTCCATTCAATCTCTTTTGTTCGAAGGCAAACAAAGGCACATTTTCAAATCCTACCTTGTAACTAACCTCCGCTCTCCCATTCTGGTAAACCTCCTCTGTAGCCTCTCAAGGACACTCAAACCCTTCCCCGCGTGTGGTGACCAGAACTGGACAGTATATTCCAGTTGGAGCCCAACCAATGTTCTCTAAATGTTAAGCATAACATCCCTGCTTCTGTCCTCAATGCCTCTGTTTTAAACCCAAATCCCATATGCTTTGCTGATCATTCTCAATATGTCCTGTTATCTTCACTGATCAATCCACCGGCAGGTTTCTCTGCTCCTGCACACTCTTTAGAACTGTGCTATTAGTCTATGTAACGTCTCACTATTCCTACTGCCAAAATGCATCACCTCACACTCCTCTCTATTAAATTCCATCTGCCAGTAGTCTGCCCAGTCCGCTTGCCTGTCTGTGTCCTGTTGCAGGTGCTTCATATCATCCTGATTCTTTGCCCCTCCTCCAAATTTTGTGTCATTGGAAAATTTAGGGACTCCACTCATGGGACAATGGCCGTCCTGCTTTCCATCCCACCACAATTCCTCACCCCAAACCTTATGATCTTTTTTTTATCCTTCCATGAATCTGTGTGTCACTGTCAAGAATAGCATTTTCTGCTCATCTCGATTTGCCTTTGAACTGAATGGCTTGCTAGGCCATTTCAGAGGGCAGTTAAAAGTCAACCACATTGCTGTGGGTCTGGAGTCACATGTCCACCAGACCAGGTAAGGGCAGAAGATTTCCTTCCCGAAAGGACATTCGTGAAGCAGATGGTTTCATACTTTCCAATTATAACCCAAAACTGCCAGCTTCCCAGTCACAGCAGCTCCAGGAGACAGAGTGAGAGCAGCAGCACAGCACTGATGGTGAATCCCCATCACTTGGTCTGATACTCACAGTCACCAGCTCAAATATTTACACTGCGTGTACCTTCGAAGCTGGTGTAGAGCCAGAATCTGCACGTGGTGAGTCATAGTATCATAGGATTGTTGCAGCACAGTAGGAGGCCATTCGCCCCTTTATGTCCATCTTGGATCTCTGTGAAAGTCACTCAGCTTGTCCCACCGCCCCTGCCTTTTCCCAAAGACCTGCATTTTTTTTAATCTTCAGATAATTATCCAATTACCTTTTGGAAATTACGTTTGAATTTGCCTCCACCACACTCTCAGGCAGTTCATTCCAGATTCTAACCACTCACTGTGTTTATCCTCATGTCACCTTTAGTTCTTCTACCAATCACCTTAAATCAGTTTCCTCTGGTCTTGATCCATCCGCCAATGGCAACAGTTTCTCCCTATCCACCCATTCCAGATCCCTTATAACTTTGAACACTTCTGTCAAATCTACTCTTCACTTTTTCTTCAAGCATAACAGCCCCAGCCTCCCCAATCTATCCATGCAACAGAATTTCTCATTCCTGAATCCATTCCCATAAATCTTTGCTGCTCTCTCTCTAATGCCTTCACAACCTTCCTGAACTGTGATTCCCAGGACTGGACACAATATTCCAGTTGAGACGGAGGCAGTGGTTTATAAAGCTTCATCAAAGCGTCCTTGCTATTGTACTCTCTCTCTCTATTTATTAAACCCAGGATTCTGAATGCCTTACTGACTGCTTTCTCAACCTGCCTGCCACCTCCACCAATAGGATCATATATAGCCCCCAGGTCTCTCTGCTCCTGCATACCCTTTAGAATTGTATCCTTTATCTTCTATTGCTTCTTCGCGGTCTTGCAGCCAAAATGAATCACTTCACACGTCTCCACATTAAATTTCATTTGCCACCTGTCCTCCCATTCCACCTGCCTATCTCTGTCCTCTTGAAGTCCATCACTGTCCTCCTCTTTGTTCACAATAATGCCATGTTTTCTGTCGGCTGCAAATTTTGAAATTGTGCCCTGTAGACCAAAGTACAGGTCATTAATATAGATCAAGGAAAACAGTGGCCCGATCACCGACCCCTGGGGAACCCCACTATAAACCTTCCTCCAATCTGAGAAATAATTGTTCATCACTACTCTCTGTTTCCTGTTACTCAGGCTGTTAATCTCACTTAGATCAGTTCGAGAAGGAAAGACGGTTCGGATTAACAAATGATACAAAGACTGGGGGATACAAATTGAAGGTTTTGGTCTGAAGATGAAGGGGGAATATGAGGAAAAGCCTTTTTACACAGTTGGTATTAATCACCTGGAACTCGCTGCCCATAAGGGTGGTGGATGAGGAGACAAAAAAAATGACTTCAAGAGGAAAGTGGTTGGCCATCTGAGTGAAATAGACTTGCAGAGATACGGGGATCATCCGGGGGGCGGGGTGTGTGGCACCCACTGGACAGTTCCGTGGAGCGTTAGCATGGAAACGATGAGCCGAATGGCCTCCTTCTGTGCTCCAAATAACTCAATGAACTTATGACTCTATCAATGTCTACAACTTGTAGGTGATCCCAGACAGCAGGATGAGGGGAGGTGGGAGTTAAGAAGGGACATAAGGCATGAACATAGCTTCATGCTGAATGCTGTTGGTGATGCCGGATGCTACGGCCTCTGTCACAGCCGGTCCCATGATATGGAGAACCATCTCCTCCCTCAGGCTCAGGGGATTAAGGTATGCCAGGCCCCTTGTCGGTTCACTGCTGATCCCTGTGATTATGGGCCGCCTTCTCCTGTAAGAGAGAGAGAGCAGAATGTCAGTGATTGTGTTGCTCTGTGTTTGGGTGATGTGCCTACCATAGCTGAATAGCTGGAGGTATGTGGAAGCAGTGATTGGTGGGTGTGAGGCTGGTATCATGGAAGGTGTGTGAGGGTGAGGTGCAGTATGTGAATGTTGAGTGTGAGTATTGAGTTTAGGGACTGCTGATGGGTGAGTGGTGGGGGTGTGGTACATTGAGCAGTGTGAGAGGTTGGTGGTGTTGGGGGGTAGGAGATGTCATGTGGTGATGAATTCAGAGACATTGACCACCCTTGTGAGCTCATTAAACTTCTTCTGTCTCTGCTGCCAGGTCCTCGGTGCCAGATCTATTGCATTGACCTCCCTGGCCACCTGCTCCCATTCCCTGATGAGGGCGTTGCTTGAGGGTCTCCACCCCACCCACAGAAACATGGGCTCTCTTCTCCTGTCACCCGTCATGACTAAGGCATCTAGCACCTCAGCCATGAACCGCAGAGACCTCTCTCTGTCCTAGTGTTCCATTTACCTTGTCTCCAATTGCAGCATTCACAGTCAGCAGCAGCAGCCTCCTGTGAATCTATGCAGCTTCTCTTTAAAAGGGAAAGACTGCCTTTAAGAGCTGAATCCTGGCTGAAACACATGCCAGCCTCACATTCAGTTAGATTCCTGTTAAATGTGCAGACAGTGAGCAGGGTAGTTCACCCTGGGGGTCACGTAGAATTCATGGAAATGAGGAGGCAGCATGAAGTTTGTGTGTCACCTGCCTCAACAGGAACGGGCATGGGAAGATCACGAATCACAATCCCCACGCCCGAAAACGGGTGCAAAGTTTTCTTTCACTCTGTCTCTATTTCCCTTTCCCCTTTTTAGCCTCCCTCTCACTCTCTCTCTCCCTTTCTCTTCATTCTCTGTCTCTTACTCTCAGAATCAGAGATTTATGTGGAACAGAAGAAGGCTATTCACCCCATTGTGTCAGTGCTGTCTCTGTGAGAGAGCTGTTTAATTAGTTCCTCTCCCATCCTCTTTCCACAGACTCCTGTTTATTTTTTCTTTTCGTGTATTTGTTAAATTCTTTTCTGAAAATATTATTGAATCTGCTTCCACCATGTTTTTAGGCAGTGAATTCCAGATCCCAACAAGTTGCTGTGTAAGGAAATTCTCCTCAATTCACCTCTGCTTCTTTGTCAATTACCTTCAATCTGTGTCTTATTAACAATGAACTTTCTGACACTGGAAACAGTTTCACATTAAATACTCTATCAAAACCCTTCATGATTTTGAATTCTATATTAAATCTCCTCTTACCCTTCACTGCTCTAAAGAGAACAATCCCAGCTTTTCCAATCTCTCCACATAACTGAATTCCCAGATCCCTGGTACCATTCCAGGAAATCACCTCTGTATCTTCATTAAGTCCTTGACATCCTTATCAAAGAACAAAGAACAAAGAAAATTATCCAAGTGTGATCAGGATTAGACACAATTCTCCAGCTGGGACCTCAGCAATGATGTATAAAGATCAGCTTTTCCTCCTGAATTTTATTACTCTGTATCTCTCTCTCTGACACCGAGGACACTACATGTTACCTTCAATGATCTGTGTGTGTACACCCCCAGTCTCTCTAATCCTCCACCCACTTTATAATGGTCCCATTTAGTTTATATTGTTTTTCCTCATACTTCCTACCCAAATGTCTCACTTCACATTTCACTGTGTTAAATTATATCTGCCAGGTTCCTGTCCATTTCAGCAGTCAGTTTCTGTCTTCCTGATGTCTGTTACTCTCCTTCTCACTGTTTATTAACATTTCTGAATTTCCTTCCATTTGAAAACGTTGACATCATCACCTCTGTACACAACCCAACGGCAATAACATACAGCAACAGTGATCCCGACAGTGACCCTGGGGAACCCCACTGTGTACTTCCCTCCAGACTGAACAATAACCATTCTCCACTACTCTATGCTTTCTGTCACTTAGATAATTTCCTGCATGCTGGCATTGATTTTTTTTAAAAGCTGCATTTATATAGTGCCTTTCATGGCCGACAGACGTCACGAAGCACCTTACACACAATGAGAACTTTTTAAAGCGTAGTCACTCTTGTAATGTGGGAAACAGGCAGACAATTTCTGCACTGTAAGATCCCACAAGTAGCAATGTGATGATGATCAGATCGGGCGGCACAGTGGTTATCACTGCAGCCTCACAGCTCCAGAGACCCGGGTTCGATTCTGGGTACTGCCTGTGTGGAGTTTGCAAGTTCTCCCTGTGTCTGCGTGGGTTTTCTCCGGGTGCTCCGGTTTCCTCCCACGAGCCAAAAGACTTGCAAGTTGATAAGTAAATTGGCCATTATAAATTGTCACTAGTATAGGTAGGTGGTAGGGAAATATAGGGACAGGTGGGGATGTTTGGTAGGAATATGGGATTAGTGTAGGATTAGTATAAATGGGTGGTTGATGGTCGGCACAGACTCGGTGGGCCGAAGGGCCTGTTTCAGTGCTGTATTTCTAATCTAATGTTTTTGTGATGTTGATTGAATGGTAAATCTTGACCAGGGCACTGGGGATAATTCCCCTCTGCTTCTTCGAAATAATCCAATGGGATCTTTAACTTCCACCTGAGAGTCCTTTTGCTTTTATTTTAGTGCAGGTGGGGCGTTGGCTTAACTTTTTGTTCAAAAGACGGCACCTCTGGCAGTGAAACACTCACTCAGTACTGCACTGCACTGTCAGCCTTGATCCTTGTGATCAAGTCCTGCAGTGACACTTGATCCTCGAATCTGAAAGGGGAGAGAGATACAAACTGAGCCACGGCTGACATTGGTCCTTTAATCCCATGTGTTTCTAATTCGGTAACACGGCTGTTATGTGGTACTTTATCAAACACCTGTTGAAAGGATAGGAAAATTGTGAAAGTCCAGGTGGGAACCATCACAGAATGATAGAATAGCACAACCTGAATGATGTCATTCTGCCCATCAAGTCTGTGCTGGCCCTTTCAAAGAGCAATCCAGTTACTCCCACTCCCTGACTCTTTCACTATATCCTAACATTTTTTTCTTCATCTGATATTTATCCAATTCCCTTTTGGGATCAACTACTGAATCTGTATCCATCAGCCTATCAGACAGTTCATTCCAAATCCAAACCATTCAGAAGCAAAATCCTCATGTCTGCTTCTTTTCCCAATCGCCTTAAATCTGTGTCTCTGATTACCAGTCCCTTGGACATTGGAAACAGTTTCTCTTTATTTAATTTATCTAAACCCTTCCTGATGTTAAACACCTCAATCAAATCTCCTCTGAAAGTTCTCTGCTCGAAGCAGAACAACCCCAGCTACAGAAATGTAATCCCTCATGCCTGGACAAATTCTAGTAAAACAGTTCTGTCCCCTCTCCGAAGGCTTCATTTCCTTCCTAAAGTGTGGTTCCCAGTATTCGACACAAGACTCGAGGTGCAGCTGAACTAGTATTTTATATGTTTCACATAATGTCCTTGCTTGTGTTCTTTTTGCCTCTATTTATAAAACCTAGGATCCCATATATTTATTAACTATTTAGTTAAAATTTCCTGCCACCTTCAACGATTTGTGTACAACCATCCCAGGTGTCTGTTCTTTCACCACCTTTATCGTTGTACCATTTACCTTGCATTGTCTCTCCTCAGTTATCCTTCGAAATTGTATTGCATCACACATCTGCAATGCCAATTAAATATTGAGATGACCGAAGTCATTATTTTCTGTCTCTGTTCCAAAGATTTCCTAACTACATCCTACATCCCTCTCCTTTGTAAATGTTTGACTGCAAGCCAAACTGTTCACACACTTGGTTACATAGTTAACCTTGGGATGTCTTCCTACCAAACATTCACACCATCAGTAAAACGGCCTATTTCCACCCCCGGTGGAGTTTCCTTGCTGGTTAAAGAGGAAATTAACGCAATAGTGAGGAAAGATATTAGCTCTGACAATATTGAATCTGTATAGGAAGAGCTGAGAAACACTAAGGGGCAACAAACGTTCGTGGGGGTAGTATATGTTTTTTTATTCATTCATGGGATGTGGGCGTCACTGGCCAGGCCTGCATTTATCGCCCATCCCTAATTGCCCTTGAGAAGAGCTGCCTTCTTGAACCGCTGTAGACCATTTGGGGTAAATACACCCACTGTGCTGTTAGGAAGGGAGTTTTTCATTCCTTTCTATTGACTTCGTAGCAGTTAGATACAACTGAGTGGCTTGATCGGCCATTTCAGAGGGCATGTAAGAGTCAACCACATTGCTGTTGCTCAGGAGTCACATGTAGGCCAGACCAGGTAGGACAGCAGATTTCCTTCCCTAAAGGACATTAGTGAACCAGATTTATTTTTACAACAATCTGCAATGGTTTCATGGCCATCATTAGACTAGTTTTTAATTCCAGATTTTTATTAATTGAATTCAAATTCCACCTTCTGCTGTCGTGGGATTTGAACTCATGCCCTCAGAGCAATAACCTGGGTCTGTGGGTTACGAGTCCAGTGACAATACCAATGCGCCACCGCCTCCCAAACCACAGTGGTGATCTTGGAAATGGCATGAAACAGGAAATTAGAGGTGCATGCAATAAAGGAACATCAGTAATTATGGGTTATTTTAATCTGCATATAGTTTGGGTAAATCTAATTTTTCACAATACCGTAGAGGAGGAATTCATGGAGTGTATACGGGATGGTTTTCTGGACCAATACATTGAGGAACCAACTGGAGAACAGGCCATCCTCGACTAGGTATAAGAGAGGAATAATTGACAATCTAGTTGTGCGACATCCCTTGCGGTTGAGCGACCATAATATGACAGAATTCTTCATCAAAGTGGAGAGTGACCAAGTTGATTCTGAGACGAGGTTCCTGAATCTTAATAATGGAATCTGCGAACTTATGAGGCGCGAGTTGGCTATGATGGATTGGGAAACGTTATTTAAAGAGATGACGGTGGATAGGCAATGGCAAACATTCAAAGTGTGCATGGATGAACACAATAATTGTTTGCTCTCTGCTGGCACAAAAGTAAAACGCTAAAGGTAGCCAATCCATGGCTTACAAGGAAAATTAGAGATTGCATTACATCCAAGGAAGAGGCATGCAAATTCGTCAGCAAAAACAACAGACCTGAGGATTGGGAACAGTTTAGAATTCAGCAAAGGAATGCCAAGGAAGTTATTAAAAAGGGGGAAATAAAGTCGAGAGCAAGCTTGCAATGAACATAAAAATTGACTGTAAAGTTTTCTATAGGTATGTGAAGAGGAAAGGATTATTTAAGACAAATGTAGGCCCCTTACAGTCAGAAACAGGGGAATTTATTACGGGAACAAAGAAATGGCTGACCAACGAAATGCATACTTTGGTTCTGTCTTCACAAAGGAGAACACAAATATCATACCAGAAATGTTGGGGAACACAGGGCTTAGTGAGAGAGTGAAACAGAATGAAGTCATTATTTGCAGATAAATTGTGTTGGGGAATTTGATGGGATTGAAGGTCGATAAATCCCCAGGGCCTGATAATCTACATCCCAGAGTACTTAAGGAAGTGGCCCAAGAAATAGCGGATGCATTGGTGGTCATCTTTCAAGATTCTATAGACTCTGGAACAGTTCCGACATATTGAAGGGGAGGTAACGTAACCCCACTATTTAAAAAGGGAGTTATAGAGAAAGCAGGGAATTATAGACAAGTCAGCCTGAGGTCAAAAGTGGGGAAAATTCCAGAGTCCATTATCAAAGATTTTATAGCAGAGCACTTGGAGAACAGTGGTCGAATCCGACAGAGTCATCATGGATTTACGAAAGGGAAATCATGCTTGATAAATCTACAGGAATTCTTCGAGGATGCAACCAGTCAAGTTGATGACGGGGAGCCAGTGGATGTGTTTATTTGGACTTTCAGAAGGCTCTCAACAAAGTCCCACATAAGAGATTAGGGTGTAAAATTAATGCGCATGGGATTGGGGGTAATGTATTGTGATGAATAGAAAATTGGTTGGCAGACAGGAAACAAAGTGTAGGAGTAAACCGGTCTTTTTCTGAATGGCAGGCAGTGACTCGTGGGGTACCACAGGGATCAGTGTTAGGACCCCAGCTATTCACAACACATATTAATGAGTTAGATGAGGGAACTAATTGTAATATCTCCAAATTTTCAGATGCCACAAAACTGGGTGGGAGGGTGAGTTTTGAGGAGGATGCAGAGAGGCTTCAGGGTGATAGGGACAGGTTGAGTGAGTGGGCAAATGCATGGCAGATGCAGTACAATGTGGATAAATGTGAGGTTATCTACTTTGGTAGCAACAACAGGAAGGCAAATTAATATCTGAACGGCTATAAACTGAGAGAGGGGACTATGCAATGAGACCTGGGTGTTCCCGTACATAAATCGCTGAAAGTTAGAATGCAGGTGCAACAGGCAGTAAAGCGAGAGGATTCGAGTACAGGAGCAGGGATGTCTTGCTGCAATTATACAGGGCCTTGATGAGGCCACAGCGGCAATATTGTGTGCAGTTTTGGTCTCCTTATCTGAGGAAGGATGTTCTTGCTATTGAGGGAGTGCAGCGAAGGAAAACCAGACTGATTCCTGTGATGGCTGGACTGACGGATAAGGAGAGATTGAGTCAGTTCGGATTAAAGTCGCTGGAGTTCAGAAGAGTGAGGAGGGATCTCATAGAAATCTATAAAATTCTAACAGGGCTTGACAGGGCAAATGAAGGAAGGATGTTCCCGATGGTGGGGAGTCCAGATCCAGGGGTCATAGTCTAAGCATAAAACTTTCAGGACTGAGATGAGGCGAAATGTTTTCACCCAGAGAGTGGTGAACCTGTGGAATTCTGTCATCACACCTCTATCTAAGGGGGATTGGAAGATTCTGGCCAATGCCTCTGCTATTACCACCAATCCTTCCCACAGCAACCATCATTCTTCCCATCCAGACCGGGTAAATGGTCGGGTTTATTGTGGTACAAAAATTATTGGATTGAAAAGGGTTAACTGAATCTGTTTGTTCAGTGACTGTAATTAATGCTCGTCTCCATGGACCCTAATTGTGTCACTGGAAGTTTTCCATCTTTCAATGTGTTATATCATAGTGTTAGCGGGATAATTAGCACTAACAGAGATCAGCAGCTTCAGAGAGAGAGAGAGAGAGAGAGAGAGAGAGAGAGAGAGAGAGAGAGGAGAGAGAGAGAGAGAGAGAGAGAGAGGAGAGAGAGAGAGAGAGAGAGAGAGAGAGAGAGAGAGAGAGAGAGAGAGGAGAGAGAGAGAGAGAGAGAGAGAGAGAGAGAGAGAGAGAGAGAGAGAGAGAGAGAGAGAGAGAGAGAGAGAGAGAGAGAGAGAGAGAGAGAGAGAGAGAGAGAGAGAGAGAGGATAGATTCGAATCTGAGGAGAATAGATCAGAATGTTAAAACAATGGATCAGAATCTGAGAGCAGTAGATTGGAATGTTACAACAATTGGACAGCGACTGAGAACAATAGATTGGAATGTTACAACAATGGACAGGAGTTTATCCTTGGAGCTTTACTATCTTTCTACAAATTATGATCGGTACTCATTAAACACTCGTATCTATCATGCACTGATTATTATTCAATACATTTATTATCCCATCCTGGCTGCTATTGGTGTCCCTGGTAAGTCCCTCTATCAAGCTATTAATTCTATAAGCCATGTTTAAGTTTATTACTGCTCCTGTAATTTACTCTGCCCTTCTTGCTGCCGTTGTATTCCTGGTGAATATCTCCAGCTATGAGCTCGATAAACCATTTCTCACTGTATTACAGTTCTTGTCATTTACTCTCTCATCTTTGCTGCTGTTGCTGTCTCTATTTCAGGCTAGGAGATCTGTAAACCCTATTTCACTGAAATGTTGTTCTGCAATACAAATTTGGGAAGACTGAAGCCAATGTAATTGGTCTCCATCACGAAGTCCATCTCCTATCAGTCAACAGCGTACCCCACCCTCCCCAATATCTGAGGCAAACCAGACTGATTACAACATCTGTTATATTTAAACCTGAGCTGAGTTCATCTCCGTATTCTCTCCATCACAAACCATACCTACTACCACCTCTGTAATATTACCCATCACCACCTCTGCCTCAGCCCATTTGCTGCATAAACCCTCATCCCTGTCATTGTTAAATCCACACTTGACTATTCCAATTCTATCCTGGTCACCCTCCCAGTTATAAATATATGTAAACCACAGCCCATCCAGAACTCGGCTGCCTGTATTCTAACTCACACCATATCCCGATCACCAATCACCCCTGTGTTCACTGATCTACATTGGCTCCCGGTCTGGCAGCACCTTAATTTTCATATTCTCATTCTTGTGTTTGAACTCCATCCATGGCCTCACCCCTCCATTAGTCCAATTCCCCTGTACATTGCCATATTCTAGAAATAACTTTGCCTTCAAATCTGTTTCCATGTCCCCCCTTAAAGTGAATTTCCTTCCCTCTCTATCTCTCCCTGGTGGTGCCCCGTCTTGGGCAGGGACCTAGCCTGGGTATACCAAGCATGTGCTGTTCGTGTGAGGAAGGGTTTGCATTGACATAGATCAGCCATTCCGACAGCTTTGATGTACTTCTTTGAAACGTGGTCTGTGCATGTTCTCTGACCACCTGTGTTAGTCACTCTCAGCAGAACATACATTTAGCAGCACGAGGAACGCCCTCTCGTGTTATTTAAAAGGACCAGGCGTCCAACATACAGGTGAGGGGCTTTTGACTTACTTCTGCTGTTGTAATGTTAGTGGCGGTTCTGTGAATGGTTTTCTGGAGATTGTGTTGTGAGCTGCTGCAGACATGCAGGGAGGACAGAGGATTTGGTGACCCAGGTTTGACAAGCAATGGGGACTGTAGTTACAGTGTCTCTGGGTCTGTAACATGAACAACAAATGGAGCAGAGGCTGCAGAGAGGGGAGGCTCTGTAAAGAGGGAGGAGTGGGGGGCTCTGCCCTACTCACCCCTGCTTTTCCAAGAGCACTTTTCCTACCTACACCTGACCCAGGAGCAATGTGTGAGGTGACTCTGATTCAATAAGGAGGTGGTCACAGAGCTGTGTCACCTCCTGTAACACAACCTGGAGCATCACACCAGGGTGAGGACAGAGCTGTCAGTGGCCGTTAAGGTCACAGTTTCATTGAACTTCTATGTTTCTGGATCTTTCCAGACAGGAGCAGGAGACATATCCAACATCGAGTCACAGAGAGTGATAGAGATATTTACGACACAGAAGGTGGCCAGTCGGCCCCTCCATGCCAGCTCTCTCTGGAACGATCCAGTCAGTCCCAATCCCCCACAATGAATCCCCGTATCCCTGCAAATTCATTTCCTTCAGGTGTCCATCCAGATTCCTTCTGAAATCATTGATTGTCTCGGCTGCCCTCATGGGCAGTAAGTTCCAGCTCATTACCATCCACTGTGTAAAAACGTTCTTCCTCATATTCCCCCTGCATCTCTTACCCAAAGCCTTCCATCTGTGTCCCCGAGTCTGTGTTTCATCAGTTGATGGGAACAGTTTTTCCATGTCAATCGTATCTAAGCCTATCACAATCTTGTACACCTCTATCAAATCTCTTTCAGTCTCCTTTACTCCAGGGAGACCAACTCCATCTTCTCCAAGCTAACCATTAGAATTAGAATTAGAACATTACAGCGCAGTACAGGCCCTTCGGCCCTCGATGTTGCGCTGACCTGTGAAACCATCTGACCTACACTATTCCATTTTCATCCATATGTCTATCCAATGACCACTTAAATGCCCGTAAAGTTGGCGAGTCTACTACTGTTGCAGGCAGGGCTTTCCACGCCCCTACTACCCTGAGTAAAGAAATTACCTCTGACTTCTGTCCGGCATCTATCACCTCTCAACTTAAATCTATGTCCCCTCTTGTTTGCCATCACCATCCGAGGAAAAAGACTCTCACTATCCACCCATTCTAACCCTCTGATTATCTTATATGTCTCTATTAAGTCACCTCTCCTCCTCCTTCTCTCCAACGAAAACAACCTCAAGTCCCTCAGCCTTTCCTCGTAAGACCTTCCCTCCATACCAGACAACATCCTAGTAAATCTCCTCTGCACCCTTTCCATAGCTTCCACATCCTTCCTATAATGCAGTGACCAGAACTGCACGCAATACTCCAGGTGCGGTCTCACCAGAGTTTTGTACAGCTGCAGCATGACCTCGTGGCTCCGAAACTCGACCGCCCTACTAATAAAAGCTAACACACCATATGCCTTCTTAACAGCCCTATTAACCTGGGTAGCAACCTTCAGGGATTTATGCACCTGGACACCAAGATCTCTCTGTTCATCTACACTACCAAGAATCTTCCCAGTAGCCCAGTACTCTGCATTCCTGTTACTCATTCCAAAGTGAATCACCGCGCACTTTTCCGCATTAAACTCCATTTGCCATCTCTCAGCCCAGCTCTGCAGCCTATCTATGTCCCTCTGTACCCGACAACATCTTTCGGCACTATCCACAACTCCACCGACCTTCGTGTCATCCGCAAATTTACTAACCCACCCTTCTACACCCTCTTCCAGGTCATTTATAAAAATGACAAACAGCAGTGGCCCCAAAACAGATCCTTGCGGTACACCACTAGTAACTAAACTCCAGGATGAACATTTGCCATCAACCACCACCCTCTGTCTTCTTTCAGCTAGCCAATTTCTGATCCAAAGATCTAAATCACCTTCAACCCCATACTTCCACATTTTCTGCAATAGCCTACCATGGGGAACCTTATCAAACGCCTTAGTGAAATCCATATACACCACATCCACTGCTTTACCCTCATCCACCTGTTTGGTCACCTTCTCGAAAAACTCAATAAGGTTTGTGAGGCACGACCTACCCGTCACAAAACCGTGCTGACTAGCGCTAATGAACTTATTCTTTTCAAGATGATTGTAAATCCTATCTCTTATAACCTTTTCCAACATTTTACCCACAACCGAAGTAAGGCTCACAGGTCTATAATTACCAGGGCTGTCTCTACTCCCCTTCTTGAACAAGGGGACAACATTTGCTATCCTCCAGTCTTCCGGCACTATTCCTGTCGACAATGACGACATAAAGATCAAGGACAAAGGCTCTGCAATCTCCTCCCTAGCCTCCCAGAGCATCCTAGGATAAATCCCATCTGGCCCAGGGGACTTATCTATTTTCACACTTTCCAAAATTGCTAACACCTCCTCCTTGTGAACCTCAATCCCATCTCGCCTCGTCGTCTGAATCTCAGTATTCTCCTCGACAACATTTTCTTTCTCTACTGTAAATACTGACGCAAAATATTCATTTAACACTTCCCCTATCTCCTCTGATTCTACACACAATTACCCACGAATATCCTTGATTGGCCCTGATCTAACTCCAGTCATTCTTTTATTCCTGATATACCTATAGAAAGCCTTCAGTTTTTCCCTGATCCAATCCGCCAATGACTTCTCGTGTCCTCTCCTTGCTCTTCTTAGCTCTCCCTTTAGATCCTTCCTGACTAGCTTGCAACTCTCAAGCGCCCTAACTGAGCCTTCACGTCTCATCCGAACATAAGCCTTCTTCTTCCTCTTGACAAGCTCTTCAACTTCTTTAGTGAACCACGGCTCCCTCACTCGACAACTTCCTCCCTGCCTCACAGGTACATGCTTATCAAGAACACGCAGTAGCTGCTCCTTGAATAAGCTCCACATTTCGATTGTTCCCATCCCCTGCAGTTTCCTTCCCCATCCTACGCATCCGAAATCTTGCCTAATCGCATCATAATTTCCTTTCCCCCAGCTATAATTTTTGCCCTGCTGTCTGTACCTGTCCCTGCCCATCTCTAAGGTAAACCTAACCGAATTGTGATCACTATCACCAAAGTGCTCACCTACATCTAAATCTAACACCTGGCCAGGTTCATTACCCAGTACCAAATCCAATGTGGCATCGCCCCTGGTTGGCCCTGTCTACATACTGTGTCTGAAAACCCTCCTGCACACACGGGACAAAAACTGACCCATCTGAAGTACTCGAACTATAGTATTTCCAGTCGATATTTGGAAAGATAAAGTCCCCCATAACAACTACCCTGTTACTCTCGCCCCTGTGGAGAATCATCTTCGCTATCCTTTCCTCTACATCTCTGGAACTATTTGGAGGACTATAAAAGACTCCCAACAGGGTGACTTCACCTCTCCTGTTTCTAACCTCGGCTCATACTACCTCAGTAGACGAGTCCTCGAACGTCCTTTCTCAAACCTTGTAACTAAAGCCCCGCCATCCCTGGAGCCATTCTGTTAAATCTCCTCTGCACCCTGTCAGGAACCTTCACGTCCTTCGTAACGTGTGGTGACCAGAACTGGACAAAGTTCTCCAGGTGGGGCCTAACCAAAGCTTTATAACGTTTCAGCATAACTTCCCTGCTTTTGTATCTTTGCCTCTAATGATGAAGCCCAGGATCTGATATGCTTTGCTAAACACCTTCCTGATATTTCCTGGTACCTTCAAAGACGAATGCATTTGGAGGCCCAGGTCCCTCTATTCCTGCACAACGTTCAGAACTGTGTCATTGCCTTCCTATTCCTTCTGACGAAATACATCACCTCACAATCCTCTGTATTAAATTCCACCTGCCACTTCTCTGTCCATTCTGCTAGCCTATCTATGTCCTGTTGCAGAAGGTTTGTATCATCCTCCCTGTTTACCAGACCTACAGGATTGGTATCATCGGAAAATTTTGAAACTCTACTCTGCATTCCAAGGTACAAGTCATTTATATATATCAAGGAAAAAAAGATCAGCGTTCCGAGCACTGATCCTTGGGGAACATCACTGTCTACCATCCTCCAGTCTGAAAAACAACCATTTCACACATTTCTCTTTTTGCTGTCCTTTGGACAATTTTTGATCCAATTGGATGCTTTTCCCTGATCTTCAATTTTATTAATCAAGCTTTTGTTTGGTTCTTCATCAAATAATTTCATAACATCCAGGTAGACAACATCCACCACATTCCCATCATCAACCTTCTCTGATGATCGAAATTAATTCCATTAGTTCATTAAACATAATCTGCCTTTTGGAAATCCGTGCTGACAATCCTTAATTAACTCAAACCTCTCCAAGTGTGTGTTGTCCTTTTCCCCTGCTTATTATTTCTAAAACCTTACCTACCACTGATGTTATACGAACTGACTAGTAGTTACTAGGCCTGTCTGTTGTCCGTTGGTAATTCTGGGAGGTGAGGGTGACCATCGATGTCATCATTTACTCCCTCAGCAGGGAGAAGCAGGATGAGAGATCCCGAGGCTTTGTCAGGATAGCGGGATTTCTGATGGTGTCCGTGGCTCTGCGGGGCCCCCATGTCAACGGGGAGAGGTACAGGAACTGGAAGAACTCTCACTCCATTAATGTACAGTTGGTGTGTGAGCATGCCCAGTACACCATGTTGGTGAATGTCCACTATCCTGTCAGCAGCCACCAGACCTTCATTCTGAAGCAGTCAGCCGGTCCCAACACTTCGGGGCTCCATGGAAAACAATAATGTGGCTAATTGCAACAAAGACAATCCCCCTCTGGACACCGCTCATGTTTCTACATCCCCAAACCACCTCCGACCGTCAACCAACCTCACACAATTAACATGTGTATAACGTGAGCAATGGAGTCACCAGGAACATGGTGGAACAGACCATCGGTGTGATGAAGCAATGTTTCTGATGTCTGAACCGCTCGGGGAGAGCCCTCCAGTACACACTGGAGCAGGTGTCCAAGTTCATGGTGTTCTGCTGCACCCTTCATATCAACAGCATCATGAGGTCACAGGCATTGGCATCAGAAATCCGGAGGCTACCTCAGGAGGAGGAGGAGAAGGCTGCAGGGAGGATATTTCCTGGATGCCTTCCACCCGGATAGGCTGTCGGAGAGTCCTTGCTAAGATACCGGTTCCCATAGGACGACTTCCCTTTCCCACCATGGATCCCCCATTCTCCACCATTACACCCATCTGAGACGCCCCATCACAGCGTCCCCGTGGGCATCCTCCTGCAATAAAACAATCAGAATTATTACAGCAAAGAGGAGCTATTCAGCCCATCGTGTCTGCTGTGGCTCTCCGAATGAGCAATTCACCTAATCCCATCCTCTGCCTTTTTTCCATAACCCTACATATTCTTCCTTCTCATATACCAGTTTGTTCAGCTTCAGCATGGTTCCAGATGTGGTCACCCCACAGATTTAGATTATGCAGGGAGAGAGGGAATGGGTGATCAGCAGGCAGTAAATAAGAACCAGTCAGGTAGTGTAGTAGACCCCTGAGTACATCTCACTCTCTAACAGGTATTCAGTTCCGAATGCTGAGGAAAGTGATGCTTCACCTCGGGAGTACAGCCAGAGCCAAGTCCATGTCGCCACGGGTGGCTCAGCTGCAGAGTGGGATACAGGGATGAATGGAAGAGCCATAGTGATAGGTGAGTCAATAGTCAGGGGAACAGACAGACGTTTCTGTGGCCACAGACGTGAATACAGGATGGTGTGCTGCCTCCCTGGTACCAGGGCCAAGGACCTCAGTCAGCAATGGCAGAACATCTTGAAGCAGGAGGGGAACAGCCAGACGTCGTGGACCACATGGGAACCAATGACATAGGTAGAAAGAGGGATGTGATCTTGCAGTCAAAATATAGGGAGGTGGGGAAGAAATTAGCAAGCAGGACCTCAAACATAGTCAAAAAATGGAATTCTCCAGATTACTCGCAGTGCCAGGTGCAACTTAGTATAGAAATAGAAAGATAAGGCAGATGAATACCTGGCTGGAAAGTTGCTGCAGGAGGGAGGGATTCATATGCCTGGTAAACTGGGACCTGCTCTGTGGGAGATGGGACTTTTACAGGCCGAACGGGTTGCACGTGAACAGAGCCAGGACTGGATTCCTTGCGGAACGTTTTAGAAAATAGAATACAGAACAGTACAGCACAGTATAGGCTCTTCGGCCCTCGATGTTGTGCCGAAACTTTAAACTACTCTAAGATCAAACTAACTACCTACCCTTCAATCTACTATCATTCATGTACCTATCCAAGAGTCGCTTAAATTTCCCTGATGTATCTGCTTCTACCACCACCGCTGGCAACGCATAGCACGCACCCACCACTCTCTGTGTAAAGAACCTACCTCTGACATCTCCCCGAAACCTTCCTCCAGTCACCTTAAAATTAGGCCCCCTGGTGATAGCCCTTTCTGCCCTGGGAAAAGGTCTCTGGCTATCCACTCTATCTATGCCTCTCATCATCTTGTACCCCTCTATCATGTCACCTCTCATCCTTCTTCGCTCCAATGAGAAAAGCCCGAGCTCCCTCAATCTATCTTCGTAAGACATACCCTCCTGTCTAGGCAGCATCCTGGTAAATCTCCTCTGCATCCTCTCTAAAGCTTCCACATCCTTCCTATAATGAGGCAACCAGAACACAATATTCCAAGTGTGGTCTAACCAGGGCCTTATAGAGCTGCAGCATAACCTCGCAGCTCTTAAACTCAATCCCCCTGTTAATGAAAGCCAAGACACCATGCGCCTTCATAACAAACCTATCAACTTGGGTGGCAACTTTGAGCGATCTATGGACATGGATCCCAAGATCCCTCTGTTCCTCCACACTACCAAGAATCCTGTCTTTAAGCTGGTATTCTGCATTCAAATTCGAACTTCCAAAATGAATAATTTCACACTTTTCCAGGTTGAACTCCACCTTCCACACTATCCACAACTCCAGCAACCTTCGTGTCATCGGCAAACTTGCTAACCCAGCCTTCCACTTCTTCATCCAAGTCATTTATAAAAATCACAAATGGCAGAGGTCCCAGAACAGATCCCTGCAGAAGACCACTGGTGACCGAGCTCCATGCTGAATACTACCACCCTCTGCCTTCTATGGGCCAGCCAATTTTGTATCCAGACAGCCAACTTCCCCTGTATCCCATGCCTCCTCACTTACTGAATGAGCCTACCTTGGGGAAACTTATCAAACGCCTTGCTAAAATCCATATACGCCACATCCACTGCTCCTCCTTCGTCACTGTGTTTTGTAACATCTTCAAAGAATTCAATAAGGCTTGTGAGGCATGACCTGCCCCTGACAAATCCATGCTGACTGTCTCCAATCAAACCATGCTTTTCCAAATAATCATAAATCCTGTGTCTCAGAATCCTCTCCAATAATCTGTCCACTACCGACGTAAGACTGACTGGTCTAAAATTCCCAGGGTTATCCCTATTCCCTTTCTTGAACAAGGGAACAACAGTTGCCACTCAGTCAAATGCTGCCTTGATGTCAAGGGCAGTCACTCATACCTCACCTATTGAATTCAGCTCCTTTGTCCATGTTTGCACCAAGGCTGTAATGAGGTCAGGAGCTGTGTGACCCTGGCGGAACCCAAACTGAGCGTCACTAAGCAGGTTATTGCTAAGCAAGTGCTGTTTGATAGCACTGTCGATGACATCTTGCATCACTTTACTGATGATTGAGAATAGGCTGATGGGGCGGTAATTGGCTGGGTTGGACTTGTCCTGCTTTTTGTGTACAGGACATAGCTGGGCAATTTTTCACATTGACGGGTAGATGCCAATGTTGTAGCTGTACTTGAACAGTTTGATGGGGGAACGGAAGTTCTGGAGCACAGGTATTCAGTACTATTTCCGGAATATTGTCAGGGCCCATAGCCTTTGCAGTATCCCGTGCCTTCAATCGTTTCTTGATATCACGCTGAGTGAATCCAACCATGAGAAGCAGTACTGTATACTCCCCTCCACCTCCAGTCTGAACAATGACTGTTCACCACTTCTCTCTGCTTTCTGTCCCTGAGTCAGTGTCATATCCACACTATCACTATCACATTAATCCATGTCATGACAAGTCTATGAAATGTCAGTTGATCACAGGCCGTTTGAAAATCTATATACATAAGTGGATATACAGGAGTAGGGGCGAAAGATGTTGATATGGTTCTTAATGAATACTTTGTATCTGTCTGAACAGAAGAGGGGACGATGCAGATACTGTGGTTAAGGAGGAGGAGTGTGAATTATTGGATGTGATATACATAGGGAGAGTGGAAGTATTAATGGGATTAGCATCTTTGAAAGTTGATAAATCACCAGGGCCAGATGAAATGTATTCCAAGCTGTCAAAAGAAGTGAGAGAGGAAATAGCAGAGGGTCTGACCATCATTTTCCAGTCTTCCCTGGATACAGGTGTAGTGCCAGAGGATTGGTGAACTGTTAACATTGTACCTCTTTAAAAAGGAGCAAAGGATAGACCGAATGATTGCAGGCCAATCAGTGTAACCTGTGGGCAAATTATTGCAATGTATTCTGAGAGACAGGATGAACTGTCACTTAGAAAGGCTCAGGTCAATCAAGGACAGTCAGCATGGATTTGTTAAGGGAAGATAATGTTGACCAACTTGATTGAATTTTTCGAGCAAGTCGCAAGGATGATAGATGTGGGTAGTGCAGATGATATGGTCTCCGTGGATTTTGGCAAGGCTTTTGACAAGGTCCCATGTGGCATACCAGGTAAAACAAATACAGTCCCATGGAATCCAGGGAAATGCAGAAAGCTGGACACAAAATTGGCTCAGTAGCAGGAAACAAAGGGTAATTGTTGACTGGCGTTTTACTGACTTGAGGTCTGTTTCCAGTGGCATTCCACAGGGCTCAGTACTGGGTCCCCAGCTTTTAGTAGTATATATTAACGATTTGAACGTACATGTAGGGGGCATGATCAAGATGTGTGCAGATGGTACACAGATTGGCTGTGCGGTAGGTAGCGAGGAGGATAGCTAGGCTGCAGGAAAATATTGATGGCAGAAAATATTGATGGGGCGGCACAGTGGCGCAGTGGTTAGCACTGCAGCCTCACAGCTCCAGGGACCTGGGTTCGATTCTGGGTACTGCCTGTGTGGAGTTTGCAAGTTCTCCCTGTGTCTGCGTGGGTTTTCTCCGGGTGCTCCGGTTTCCTCCCACAAGCCAAAAAACTTGCAGGTTGGTAGGTAAATTGGCCATTATAAATTGCCACTAGTATAGGTAGGTGGTAGGGAAATAGAGGGACAGGTGGGGATGTTTGGTAGGAATATGGGATTAGTGTAGGATTAGTATAAATGGGTGGTTGATGGTCGGCACAGACACGGTGGGCCGAAGGGCCTGTTTCAGTGCTGTATCTCTAATCTAAAATAAAAGTGTCAAATGGAATTCAGCCTGGTTAAGTATGAGACGATGCAATTGAGGAGGTCAAACAAGGCAAAGGGATAGACAATCAATCGGAAAATACTGAGAAGTGTAGAGGAAGTGAGGGACCTTGGAGTCAATGTCCACTGATGTCCTGAATGTAGCAGGTCAGGTCGATAAGGTGGTTAAGAAGGCATATGGAATCCTTTCCTTTATTAGCTGAGGTATAGAATACAAGAGCAGTGAGGTTATGCTGGAACTGTATAAATCATTGGTTGGGCCACAACCTGAGTACTCTGCAGTTCTGGTCACCTCATTACACAAAGGATGGAATTGCACTAGAGAGGGTACAGAGGAGATTTACAAGGATGTTTGCCAGGGCTGGAAAAATGCAGCTATGAAAAAAGATTAGATCGGCTGGGGTTGTTCTTCTTGGAACAGAGAAGGCTGAAGGGAGATCTGATTGAAAAGGTCATAATTTTGTGGGGCCTGGATAGAGTGGAGGTGAAGAGTCTATTCACCTCAGCAGAGAGATCAGTGACGAGGGGGCAGTGACTTAAAGTGCTTGGTGGAAGGATTAGCGGGGAGTTGAGGAGAAACTTGCTCACCCAAAAATACAAATTGTGCTCAGTGGCAGGAAACAAAGGGTAATTGTTATAATAAAAGCAAAATACTGCGGATGCTGGAAATCTGAAGTAAAACACGAAATGCTGGAAATACTCGGCAGGTCTGGCAGCATCTGTGGAGGGAGAAGCAGAGTAAACGTTTCAGGTCAATGATGAAGGTTCACTGACCTGGAATGTTAACTCTGATTCTCTCTCCACAGATGCTGCCAAACCTGCTGAGTATTTCCAGCATGTCTTGTTTTTATTAAAGGGTAGTTGATGACGGATATTTTACTGACCGGAGAACTGTTTGCAGTGGCGGTCCACAGGGTTCAGTACTGCGTCCGCTGTTTACAGTGAGAGTCTAGAAATTACTGCCTGAAAGAATAGTTGTAGCAGAATCCCTCCACTCAGTGAAAAGGAAACTGGATGTACACCTCAAGTTTCATTATCTGCAGGGCTGTGGATCTAATGCTGGAAGATCGGATTAGAATAGGTGGATCATTTTTCGGCCGGTGCAGACACAATGGGCCAAGCGGCCTCTTCCTGTATCTTAAACTTTCTATGATTATATTACATGAAACAATCACAGTTACGTCCTCAACGAACTTGATCAAGATTATCAGAAATGATATTTCATTAACCTTTCCGTGCTGCTTGTCAGTTATTATCCCGTGTTTTACAAGCAAGATGTATTTTTGTGTTGGGTTATGACCTCTAGACGTTTCCAACCACCAACATTAGACTGATAGTTACAGGGTTTACCCAACCTCTCCGTTTTCAACAGGGTGTAACATTGACAATCCTCCAGACCTCTGGCGTCACTCCCATATCCAAGGAGGACTGAAAGATTCTGTCATTTCCACCATTCCTTCCCTCATTAACCCCCACAAGACCCATGCAGACTGGATAAATGTTCTACTTTATTGTGGTACAAAAATTGTTGAATTGAAAGGGGTTAACTGAACCTGTTTGTTCAGTGACAGTAATTAATGTCAGTCACCATGGACCCTAATGGTGTCACTGGAGGGCTTCCCTCTTCTATTAATACAGGACTCCTTTCAATGTGTTTTCCGATAGTATTAGCGGGACCATCAGCTCCGGCACTAAAAGGGATCTGCGGGCTGCAGAGAGCGGGAGAGGAGAGATCAGAATCTGAACAATAGATGGGAATATTACAACAATGGACAGGAGTTTATCCTATTGGTTTGACCGTCTTACTGCAGATTATTATTGGATAACATTAGAATGGCGGATCTATTATGCTCTGAAGATGATTCAATGTATTTACTATCCCATCCTCGCTACGATTGGTGTCCCTGGTAAGTCTCTGTATCCAACTATGAGATTCATAAAACATATTCCACTGATTTAGTGTTCTTGTCATTTAAATCGTGAGAAGACTGAAAACATTATCCTCCGTTTCTGTCACAACTCCATTCCCTGTCCATGATATGCATCCCCCTCGCTGTCCATTGTCTCAGGCTGAACCAGGAAATTTACAACCTGTGGTATCTATTTAATGCTGAGCTGAGTTCATCCCCATATTCTCTCCATCTCCAGCCCGGCCAATTGTTAAGGCCAGGTGAGGAGGGGTCACAGTGACTCTTCTTTATTTGACTGCAACAGTGTTTGTCCTTTATCAACAGTGAATATGCTTAACGTCTCAGTGAGCGTTCCACATCTTACCTTTGGTGTGATGGTGAAGAAACCGATTGGACAAGTTCTCTTGAGTTTAAACATGAACGAGGTCAGTGTATTAAACTTAACAAGAGAAACCCGATCTGAATAAAATCATAAAAAAACGGAACACACAGTTACGTGCACACTCATACGAGAATCACACACACTCAAATGGATTACAGAGTGAGAAGTAAATTTGTGGTTGGATTTGAGTCCAGATTAAATTTCAAAAAAACTCATTCTGTGATGTTGGGCGATTCCGTGGTCTTCCAGCTGAAGTTATATTCTTGAAGTATTTTGCTTGTCGAAGTGCAGTATGTGGCTGGTCCACATTGCTCAGGATTTTCTTTGAGGCTTTCTTCCCCTGGTCACTCTGTCTGCAGCAATACGTAGGCTTGAGGGGCCCGCAGTCACATGTGGTTTTCAAACTTGTGATGTTAGGTGGAGAGGGAGATGGAGAGAGAGAGAGAGAGAGAGAGAGAGAGAGGGGTCACAGCCCTTCTGCTTCTGCACAGTTTGAATCATTGGCTTGTCTGTCTTTGTCCAGGGGAAACTCCCAGCTTTCACAGAGATGGACAGAAGGTCTCATGACTGCCTCAGTGTATTCTCTGGACCCTTATAATGAGATTCAAGGTTAGAAACGTCTATCTCCCCAGGGCTCAGGATACCAGTATTTATACTTGGAGGAGTTTGCTCTTTCAAAGTCAATGTGTCAGGGTAGTCTTGCATGCCGTGTTAATGAATGTAATCTTAGATAATTCAATCACTAGAGCAAGCCAATGATATTGGTCCAGGCTCATCAGACATGTGTCTCCTGTTGTAGGCCTTAGAATGTGAAAATGTGTTTCAGATGCCAATTACGGTGGCCATCTTGGCTGCCAGTTTTTTCAAGGTTAACTGTAGGATTCTTTCTATTAAAAGGTTAGTGTAAGTTTCCAATCGATGAATTAAAATTCCTCATTTGGCATGTTGTGTTATCTTAACACCGGCGCAGCACATGGAAAGAAATGTGATAACGGGAACATTTCATTTCAGAACTGTGGGAAGAAAAAGAAAGCAATACACATGCATTCTCAATAATCACTTCTCAAATTCACACATTAATCTTAGAATTATTGCAGCTGACATTGTCTGTTACAGCTGTACTGATTTAACATTTTTGGCGTTTTGTCTGGGATGGTTAAGTGTCGGGTTCGACGCTGGGCAATGCATCAACGATTGCATTGTTTACCTTTTCTCTCCTCTAATGACGTTTTAACTACTCAGGTTCCTGCACCTTAACAATCTTTCTCCCTAAACAGACAGTGTGTAATAAATTGTTTTTTTTATCCCCTGTGAGATGTCTGAGATTTCCTCTGGGCCTTTGTTCTTGCTGAGTTCGGCTTTGAAATTGCTGTGTTTGATTAGCTTTGGGTTTGGGACCTGATCATTGTGTTCTTCAGTGGGTAGATCCACACTGACCTTACTTTTAGCTTTCTGGTGAGGTACCCAAGTGCTGTTTACTTTAGGGTACGTTCCCTTCACTTTTCCCTTTACTATGGGAAGAATCAATATTTTATCTACCCTATGTCCTCTGGGACATTACTGCTCGCAGGTCTTTGTCCTGCTTTCGCTGCACTCTGCAGCGGCAGGTCGACTAGGTGAGGCATCTCCCTCACCATTGACATGCCTTTTTGGGACCTTTCCTTGTCCTTACACGTTTCTGTAAATACTGTTAGCAGCCTTTTTAGGCTGCCTCTTTGACCTGCATTTAAGGAGGAGAGAGTAGTGTCTGATGGATCTCACATTTCAGGGTTGGCTATTCGGAGAGTAGGGGGTTCCAGTTGGGAATCCTCCTGGCCCTCCTCTAACCTGTCCTCACCGCCCTTTCCAATCCTTCCCTCCTGACTGCCTGACAGATCTGTACTTGGCTGTTCCCTCCACAGCCTTTGCTTTTTGCCTTTGGTCTGGAGTGTCAATTAAATAATGTACCTGACTATTCCTTTTGCCACTCGATATGGACCACTGAACCGGGATTTCAGGGGTTCACCCTGCAGTGGGAATAGTAACAATACATGGTCTCTGTCCTGAAATGTTTCAGCCTTGGCATTTCTTTCTCCTTACCTTTTCGTAGCTGCCTGGGTGGTCTTTAGGTGCTCCCACAGCATAGAAATGTAGTCTAACATGGAAGACTCATCCCTGTGTCCCAAAGACCTCTCCTTGATTAGTTTAAGGGAACCTCTCACCTCGTGTCCATAAACTAATTCAAAGAGACCAAAGCCAGTGGAATCATTGGATACGTCCCTGGAAACCAACAGGAGAGATCACAGTCCTTTGTCCCAGTCATGGGGTTGCTCATAGCAGTATGGCCTGATCATTGTCTTTAGGGTCTGATAGTACCGCTCCAAAGCCCCTTGTGACTATGGATGGTAGGCTGAGGACTTTATTTATTTACTTATTTTATTTATTTAGAGATACAGCACTGAAACAGGCCCTTCGGCCCACCGAGTCTGTGCCGACCATCAACCACCCATTTATACTAATCCTACATTAATCACATATTCCTACCACATCCCCACCATCCCTCAACTCCCCTCCCACCAACCTGTACTAGGGGCAATTTATAATGGCCAATTTACCTATCAGGCTGCAGGTCTTTGGCTGTGGGAGGAAACCAGATCACCTGCTGAAAACCCACGCGGTCACAGGGAGAACTTGCAAACTCTGCACAAGCAGTACACATAATCGAACCCGGGTCGCTGGAGCTGTGAGGCTGCGGTGCTCCAGATTACCTACGACCTTATAAAAAAATGGACATAAAATGTGTGTCCTGATCCGACTGGATCTCAGCAGGCAGCCCATATCGGGTAAAGAATTGGGTTAGCCCCTTCACCACAGCCTTGGCAGGGATAGTTCTTCGGGTGAATGGCCTCTGGGAATCGGGTCACCACATCCATAATGGTGAGAAGATACTGGTATCCCGTTTTGTTTTCAGCAGGTGACCGCACAATCCACCATCAGTCTGCTGAAGGGGTCCCCAAAAGCTGGTATGTGAATTAGGGTGCAGGCTTGTTGCAGGTTGGGGCTTCCCCACAACTTAGCACATGTGGCTAGTTTTACAAAACGCCACCACATCTTTGTGAAGTTGTGGCCAGTCAAAATACTGTCTTCTGCGGGCTTTGATTTTTCATACACCGAAATGTCCATCCATTAGAAGGTCTTGGGTCATTCTTAATATTTCTTTAAGGGACCTCAGCGGCACCACTATCTGGTGAACCACTGTCCACTCTTCATCCTCTGCTCTGTGAGGAGGTCTCCACTTCCTCATCAGCACCTCATTATTTAAATAGTAACACTCCGCAACTCCCTCTGCTTCAGTTTTGGTTTGGACAGTCTGTGCTATTTGGGTCGGCTTGTTGAGCCTCAAATAAGGAAGAACTGTTTAAAACATTCTTTGGGTCCTCTAACTTCCCAAAGAAAGTTTCAGACAACCTGAATGTAGGGTAATCCGTCTCCAGTGTCAGTTCAGGGGATTATTTGGCCATGGACCGAGTCACCACACAATCAGGGAGAATGTCAGGGACCTTCTCCTGTAACTACTCTGTCTCCCGGACCTCTTTTGGTCTCTCTAGAACTACTGGGGAAGCTGCCACCTTTTCCCCTGTCAGATTATTACCCAGGAGCAGTTCGACCCATCAACAGGTAAACTAGGGACAATCCGCATGGTAAAGGGTCATGAAACTGGGTCACACTCCAACTGCACCGGATATAAGGGTATGGACATATACTGTCTTCCGATACCATTCACTAACGCTCTAGCATTCACTGCACTTTCTTTTTCCCAGCAGAAGGGATTGGGTGGCCCCTGTATCCTTGAGTATGACTATTGTTTCACTTCCCTCACTCAAGGGGTATGGGGTCACTTTTCATTAGGATACAAATTCCTGGTACCTCTCCGTGTTTTTGTTTATTATTCCCGCACTCTCTGTGGTGGGTTCACTGGGTCTGACTGCTGCAGTTGGAGGCACAGCCTGATCTGTTGTGCTTTCCATCAGGTCCCATTTTCCTGTCCTGATCTGGTGATCCCTGATTAATGCTACAGGTTTTCCCATAACTTGCAGCATTCAGCTCGATGGTGATCTGCCTTATTCCAATGGAAACGCACAGGTCTTCGGCCATTACTCCTGCTCTCAGTGCCGTCCTATTTGGCCTGAGGATGTTCCCCTGGGTGTCCAACTTTTCCTCCTTGCCCAAGGCTGATCGTGCTCCTATCACCCTCCCACCTTTTATTCTCGGGTCTTTGTGGTGATTCGGGAAGTGTTTCCCTTTGGGCTTAAGGCTTTATGTACAAGGGAAAATTCATCAGCCAGAATTGCAACCTGCCTGGCTCTTTGAATATTTCGTTCCTCTTTGTGGGTTTTAATGGTAGGGAGAGCGAGTTTTTGAACTCCTTGAGATGGATCACCACTCTAAGGTTCAGATGTGTGGGCTGTAATTTGAGTGTTTGTATCCACTGGTCAAAAGTAAATACAAAAACTGACTTTAAATCTTCTATAGCTACCTATTAATGAAACGTTTGGCGAAGACAAATGTGGGTCCAATACAGGCAGAGTCAGGGGAATTTATAATGGTGAACAGAGAAATGGCAGTGAAGCTAAATGATTACTTTGTGTCTGTCCTCATTGAGGAAGATACAAGGACATTTCCAGAATTAGAGATCCAAGGGACTATGGAGAATGAGAACATGAAGGAAATTAATATTAGTAAGAATGTTGCATTGGAGACATTAATGGGGCTGAAGTTTGATGAGGCCCCAGGATCTGATATTCTGCATTCCAGGGTGTGGGAAGAGATAGCTATGGAGATGGTGGCTGCATTGGTGACTATCTTCAAAAATTCTATAGATTCTGGAGCGGTTCCTGCAGATTGGAAGGTAGCAAATGTCACCCCACTATTTAAGCAGGGAGGGAGAGTAAAAACAAGGAATTATAGACCTGCTTTCGTGAATCAGTCGTTGGGAAAATTCTGGGACTCTATTCTCAAGGATGTGATAAATGGACAGTTGGATAATAATCTGTTTGGGCATCGTAAACATGGATTTATGAATGAGAAATCATGTTTGACGAACCTGTTGGAGTTTTTATTGAGGATGTTACGAACAGAATTGATAAAGGGGAGTCGGTGGACGTGTTATGCTTGAATTTTCAGAAGGATTTTGAGAAAGCACCCCACAGGAGGTTGGTTAGCAACATTAAAGCACATGGGATAGGAGGTAATATACTGGCATGGATTAAAGATTGTTTAACAGGCAGAAAACAGTGAGTAGGAAGAAACGCGTCATTCTCACTTTGGCAGGCTGTGACTAGTTGTGTCCCACAAGGATCAGTACTTGGGCCCCAGCTGTTAACAATATATGTCAATGATTTGGATGTGGGGACCAAGTGTAATATTTCCAAGTTCGCACATGACACAAAACTAGGTGGGAATGTATCTTGTGAGGAAGATGCAAAGCGTTTTCAAGGGGATTTGGACAGACATTGTGACTGGGCAAGAACATGGCAGATGGAATATAATATGCACAGTTATGACGTTATCCATTTTGGTAGGAGGAACAGATGTGCAGTGTATTTCTTAAATAGTAAGAGATTAGAAGGTGTAGATGTACAAAGGGACCCGTGTGTCAGTAAGTCACTGAAAACTAACATGCAGTGCAGCAAGCAATTCGGAATGCTCATGGTCTGTTAGCCTTTATCACAAGATGATTTGAGTACAGGAGTAGTGAATTCTTACTTCATGTGTATAGAACCTTGCTTAGACCACACCTGGAATATTGTGTGCAGTTTGGGTCCCCTTACCTTAGGAAGGATATTATTGCCATAGAGGGAGTGCAATGAAGTTTCACCAGACTTGTTCCCGGGATAGCGAGACTGTTCTATGAAGAGAGAAACTGGGCTTGTATTCTCTAGAGTTTCAAAGAATGTGTCGGGATCTCATTGAAACCCACGAAATAATTAAAGAGATAAACAGCGTAAATGCGTGTACGATATTTCCCCTGGTTGCAGAGTCTATAACTAATGGATACAATTTCAAAATAAGGGGGAAGCCACTTAGGACAGAGATGAGGAGAAATTTCTTGACTCAGAGGTTTCTGAATCTTTGGAATTCTGCATCCCAGACGGATGTGGAATCTCAGCCGGTGAGTATGTTTAAACTATAGATTGACAGATTTCTAACTGCAAATGACAAAAAGGGGATATGGAGATAATGTGTGAAAAAGGCATTGAAGTGGATGATCAGCCATGGTCATATTGAATGGTGGAGCAGCCTCTATGGGCTGAATGGCCTACTCCTGCTCCAATGTCCCTGTGTTCGGAAGCTGCTTATCTCTTTCAAACTCGAGATCATTTTAGTCAGGCTGCTTTCGGAGGGTTGGAATGTTTGACGGTACACTTCCGGTACTATCTCATGTACGCCCAGCATTGCATTTTTAGTCATCTCATAATCTGATGAACTTTCATCTGGCAACAGTGAATAAACCTCATGGGATTTTCCTGTTACTTTGTTTTGTCAGAACAGTGTCCAGCTCTCCGCCGGACATTTCAGTTGCTTGACAAGCTTTTCAAAAGTGACGGAGAATTCTGCCACATCCTCCTCATTGAACTTTGAAATGAACTGGGTGAAAGGGAGGAAGGCAGAAAGTAGGAAACATCTATCGTTGGGAAATTGTTAGAACCCATTATTAAGGAAGTAATAACAGGACATTTAGAAAGTCAAAACGCAATCCATCATAGTCAGCAAGGGTTTATGAAGGGTAAATCCTATTTGACGAATTTGCGAGAGTTCTTCGAAGCTGTGACAAGCAAAGTGGAAAATGGGGATCCTGTAGATGTATATCTGGACTTCCAGAAGACATTTGATAAGGTGCCGCACAAAAGGTTAATGCACAAGGTAAGATTACATGGGGTTAGGGGCAATTTATTAACTTTGATAGAGGATTGGCTAACCAACAGAAAACAGAAAGTCGGGATAAATGGGTCTTTTTGTGGTTGGCAATATGTAACGAGTGGGGTACTACAGGGTTTGGTC
Source organism: Heterodontus francisci (assembly GCF_036365525.1). NCBI lineage: Eukaryota > Metazoa > Chordata > Chondrichthyes > Heterodontiformes > Heterodontidae > Heterodontus > Heterodontus francisci. The sequence continues at coordinate 797,317 of NW_027141699.1, forward strand.
CTTGGCCCCAGCTATTTACAATATATATTTATGACTTGGATGCAGGGATGGAAAGTACTATTGCCAAATTTGCAGATGACACTAAAATAGGTGGGATAGTAAATTGCAATAATTAAATAAGAAATTTACAAATTGATATGGATAGGTTAGGTGAATGATCCAAAATTTGGCAGATGAAGTTTCACGTGGATAAGTGTAAGGTTATCCATTTTGGTCGGAAGAATAGAAAGGCAATTTATTACCTAACTGGAGAGAAACTTCAGAGTGCTTCGGTGCAGAAGGATCTGGGTGTCCTCGTGCATGAATCGCAGAAAGCTAGTTTGCAGGTACAGTAGGTGAAAAGGAAGGCAAATGGAATTTTGGTATTTCTTGCTAAAGGAATAGAATATAAAAGTAGGAAAGTGCTGCTGCAACGGTACAAGGCATTAATGAGACCACACCTGGTGTATTGTGTATAGTTTTAGTCTCCTGACTTGAGGATGGATGTAGTTGCATTGGAGGCAGATCAGAGGAGGGTCAATAGATTGATTCCAGGGATGAGGGGTTTGTCTTATGAAGAGAGATTGAGCTCTTTATGCCTTTACTCTATGGAGTTTAGAAGAATGAGAGTCGATCTAATTGAGGTATATAAGATGATTAAGGGGATTGACAAAGTAGACATAGAGAAGACGTTTCCTCTTGTGGGGCAATCTAGAATGAGAGGTCATTATTTTAGGATAAGGGATAAGGATTTAAAATAGAGATGAAGAGAAATTTCTTCTCTCAAAGGGTCGTGTGTCTGTGGGATTCACTACCCGGAGTGTAGTAGATGCCGGGACATTGAGTAAATTTAAGGAGGCGATAGAAAGATTGTGAATTAGTAATGGGTTGAAGAGTTATGGACAACGGGCAGGAAAGTGGAGTTGAGACCGAGATGAGATCAGCCATGATCATATTGAATGGCGAAGCAGGCTCGAGGGGCTGAATTGCCTACTCCTGCTCCTACTTCTTATGTTATTATGTTCTTATCTGGATCTTTCCAGACAAGAGCGGGTGACGTATCCATTCTCTCTCTCTCTGTTGTCCATTCATGTATCTGCCGTGTGACGGAGGCCATCTATGTCGGGTGAGGTGAATTATACTGTCTGCTCCCTCAGCAGGGAGAAGCAGGTGAGAGATCCCGTGGCTTTGTCAGGATAACGGGATTCCTGATGGTCTAGGTGTCTCTGCGGGGTCCCCATGGCAACGGGGGGAGGTACAGGAACTGATACAGCTCTCACTCCATTAATGTACAGTTGGTGTGTGAGCATGCCCAGTACATCATCTTGGTAAATGTCCACTGTCCTGGGCAGCAGCCACTGTACCTTCATTCTGAAGCAGTCAGCCGGTCGCAACACATCGGGCCCCCATGCAGAACCCGAATGTGGCTCATGACCTCTAAACTCTGGACACTCCCCTCCCCCACACAAAACCACCAGGTGAAGCAATGCTCCAGATGTCTGAACCGCTCGTGGGGAGCCCTCCAGTACATACTGGAGCAGGTGTCCAGGTTCATGGTGTTCTGCTGCACCCTTCACATCATCACCATCATGAGGACACAGGCTTTGGCACCAGGGATCCGCAGGCTACCTCAGTAGGAGGAGGAGGAGGCAGGGAGGATATTTCCTGGATGATTTCAAACCGGAAAGGCTGTCGTAGAGACGCTGCTAAGATTCCAGTTCCCAGGGGACAACTTCCCTTTCCTACCATGGATCCCCCTCTTCTCCACCATTACACCCATCTGAGATGCCCCATCACAGCGTCCCCTAGATAACCATCCTGCAATAAAAACACCAACAAAATGTTTTTCATGATCGTCTTTATCCAACAACACATGCAATTATGCAAACAAAACTGAACTATTCACCCTTGTGTATTCCCTTAGTCCCTGTCCTGTGGGTTCCCTCAACCTGCCTACTGCTCCTACACAGTGTTTCCCAGTGACTGCAGCATGGCTGGTGGAAGGCTGCTGACTTTCACTGGGGGTGACTGCAGATGGCCTTGCAGGACGTCCTCGAACAGCTCTGGGCCTTGAGGACTCGGATTCAGACTGCACCACCTCGACATGGGCAGCAGCTCCAGCAATGTTCACATCTGAGTCCTGTGTATTATAACTCGTTTGTGACCTCGCCCTCCAGTGATCTGACACATGAACTATCCTTTCCCCCTGGCCTGGCTGAAGCTCACTCATGCTCGGTGACTCGCCACGTGCAGATTCTGACTCTATACCAGCCTCTAAGGTACACGCGCTATAAGTATTCGATCTGGTGGCTGTGAGCATCAGACAAAGTGATGGGGCTTTAGTGCTCTTTTGCTGCTCTCTTTCTGTCTCCTGGAGCTGCTGTGACTGGGAGGTTGGTAGTATTGGGTTATCATTGGAAGTATACAATCAGAAGTGGAGGTTTGAGGTGAAGGATTGGGGCTGGTATGGAAAGCAGGAGGTCCATGGTCTTACCATCTCCAGCTTGTACATCAACATTTCTAACGTTTACCAGTTCTGATGAAGGGTCACAGATCTGAAACATTAACTCTGTTTCTCTCTGCACCGATGCTGCCAGAACCACTGAGTATTTCCGGCACTTTCTGTTCAGGTGTACAGATGTGCCCCATTGACCAACTTATCTCAGCCCTTTGTTTTTAGCTTAAATTTGCATTTCTGGACATCCTCAGATATTCCATTGAGAATAAAATCGTAAATCCCATCATACACCTCGAAAATCCTGAGTATGTCCGTCTCCCCAGGCGTGCCTGTTTTTCTTCTCTGCCAGGTTATCAATTGACTATTTCCTGTGATATGCTCGTGAGATTGTATTTCTGGCTTTTCTTATTCAAAACTCTCTGAAAGTCCTCCCCCCACCCACGCTCTTAGTGATGAACACACACGTTTGATTGAGTGTAAACTCTTTTTGTTGCCAAATCTCCTACTCATTCATCACTCAACTGAGTTTACTATTTCTCACAAACCAAGTAAACCAAGCCTATCATCCTGTTGTCTGTGTTCCGTCTCCTAACCACTGGAAGGTCTGATCTAGGGTCAGAGATCACCCAAAAATGAGGTCAAAGGGTCACAAGCAGTTTATTGAGGAGTGACAGTTCAAATACAGCACAAAATCAGAATAAACACAGTAGAGAAACAATCTGTGACATATGAGAAAGGCTTTCTGGCTGTGAATTAGTTTTTTAGAAGCTATTATTAAAGATGTTATAGCAGGGCAGGTCGAAAAATTCAAGGTGATTAGGCAAAGTCAACATGGTTTTGTGAAAGGGAAATTACGTTTAATCAATTAACTGGAGTTCTTTGAGGAAGTAACATGTGCTGTGGATAAAGGCGAACTGGTGGATGCACTGTACTGGATTTCCAGAAGGCATTTGATAAGGTGCCACATCAAAGGTCCTTGCGAAAAATAAAAGCTCATGGTGTAGGGGGTAAGACATTGCCATGGATAGACGTTTGGTTAGCTAACAGGAAACAGAGAGCAGGCATAAATGGGTAATTTTCTGGTTGGCAGGATGTAACGAGTGGGTGCCATAGGTATCAGTGCTGGGGACACAACTTTTTACAGTTTGTTTAAATTAATTAGATGCAAGGACCGAAGGTGTGGTTGGTAAATCTGTTGATGAAACAAAGTTCTGAAGAGGACATAAGGCGGCTGCAAACGGAGAAGGCAAAGATCTGGGAAATGGAGTAGAATGTGGAGAAATGTGAAATTGTCCATATTGGTAGTAATAATGAAATTAAACTAAGCATATTATCTGAATGGTGAGGGATTGCAGAACTCTGAGATGCAGGAGTATCTGGGTGTCCTGGTGTATGAATTGCATAAGGTTAGTATGTCGGTTCAGAAAGTAATTAGGAAAGCTAATATAATGTTATCATTTATTGTGAGCGGAATTGAATACAAAGGTATGGAGGGCATTGGTGAGACATTATCTGTAATTCTGTGTTCAGTACTGGTCTCCTTATTTAAGAAAGCATGTAAATGCGTTGTAAACAGTTCAGAGAAGGTTTATTAGACGAATATGGGCGGACTGTCTTATGAGGAAAGGCCGGACAGGCTTGGCTTATATCAGCTGGAGTTTAGAAGAGTAAGGGGCGACTTGATTGAAACATTTAAGATTCTGAGCGTGGGATAGAGCAAGTGAGGGCGACAGAGAGAGAGAGGGAGAGATAGAGAAAGAGAGAAAGAGAGAGCTGAGCTCATCGGCTGCTGAAAACCTCATCCATGCCTTAGTTACCTCGAGATTTGACTATTCCAGCACACTGCTGGTTTGTTTCCCACATTCTACTCTCTGTAACCTTGTCCCTTGTGGTCATCCAAAACTCTGCTGCCATCTTCTAATTTACACCAAATTCTGTTCACCCAACATCCCTGTGCTCACTGACCTGCATTGGCTCTTGGTCCAGTAACACTTCAATTTTAATATTCCAACCATGAGATCAAATCCCTCCATGTCCTCGTCCTTCTGATTATCCCAATCCCCTGCCCATTTCTAATATTCCTGAAACTTGTTCCTCTTAAAGTCTTTTGCCAATTCCCTTTATCAAGGTGGGTTTCTTTCCCTCTGTTTCTATCCCTGACCACACATTTCATCTCTTCATCTTCCACCCTGCAAAATCATATAAAAGGGAGGCAGGAACTCTGTTGCCACTCCTACACCACTGTAAGATCTGATCGAGGGTCACAGATTAACAGAAAGGAGTTCGCAGGGTCATAAGTAAATTATTGCAGGGAAACCATTGGAAAAAATTCGGAGGGACCGGATTAATCTCCACGTGGAGAGGCAGGGATTAATCAGGGATAGTCAGCATGGCTTTGTCAAGGGGAGTTCGTGTCTAACTAAATTGATTGATTATTTTCGAGGCGGTGACTGGGGGTGTAAATGAGGGTAAAGCAGTAGTCTATATGGACTTCAGTAAGGCTTTTGATGGGGTCCCGCATGGGAGATTTGTTAAGAAGGTAAGAGCCCATGGGATCCAGGGCAATTTGGCAAATTGGATCCAAAATTGGCTCAGTGGCAGGAGGCAGAGGGTGATGGTCAAGGGTTATTTTTGCAAGTGGAAGCCTGTGACCCGTGGTGTACTGCAGGGATCGGTGCTGGGACTCTTGCTGTTTGTAGTGTACATTAATGATTTAGACGTGAATATAGGAGGTCTGATCAGTAAGTTCACAGCTGACACGAAAATTGGTGGTGTTGTAAATAGTGAGGAGGAAAGCCTTAGATTACAGGATGACACAGATGGGCTGGTAAGATGGGCAGAGGAGTGGCAAATGGAATTTAATCCTGAGAAGTGTGAGGTGATGCATTTTGGGAGGGCGAACAAGCAAGGAAATATACAATGGATGGTAGGACCCTGGGAAGTACTGAAGGTCAGAGGGACCTAGGTGTACTTGTCCATAGATCATGAAGGCAGCAGCACAGGTAGACAATGCGGTCAGGAAGACGTATGGGACACCTGCCTTTATTAGCCGAGGCATAGAATATAAGAGCAGGGAGGTTATGATGGAGCATAAAACTCCAGTTAGGCTACAACTGGAGGACTGTGTATAGTTCTGCTTGCCGCACTATCGAAAGGATGTGATTGCAATGGAGAGGGTGCAGAATAGATTCACCAGGATGTTGCCTGGGCTGGAGCATTTCAGCTATGAAGAGCGACAGAAATGGCTAGGGTTGTTTTCCTTAGAGCAGAAAAGGATGAGGGGTGTCATGATTGAGCTATACAAAATAATGAGGGGCATTGATAGGTAGATATGAAGAACCTTTTTTCCCTTAGCGGACGGGTCAATAACCAGGGGGATTAGATTTAAGGTAAGGGGCAGGAGGTTTAGAAGGGATTTGAGGAAAATAATTTTCACCCAGAGGGTGGTTGGAATCTGGAAGGCACTGCCTGAAGAGATGGTCCGGGCAGGAACACTCACAACATTTCAGAAGTATTTAGATGAGCACTTGAATCGCCATGGCAAACAAGGCTACAGGCCAAGTGCTGGGAATTGGGATTAGAATAGTTCGGTGCTTGATGGCCGGCACAGACACAGTGGGCTGAAGGTCCTGTTTCTGTGCTGTATATCTCTATAATTCTTTGCGCTTTGAGGAGTAACATTTCAAATAGAGCATAACATCAGAAGAGACATAGAGTACATAGGACCTGTGGCAGGTGAGAATGGCTTTCAGCTATGGATCAGATGTTAGAAGCTATTATTAAAGACGTTAGAAAGACGTTAAAGCACGTCGAAAAAATCAAGGTGATCAGGGAGAGTCAACATGGTTTTGTGAAAGGGAAATCATGTTTAACCAATATACTGGAGTTCTTTGAAGAAGTAACATGTACTGTGGATAAAGGGGAACTGGTGGATCTACCGTACTTAGATTTACAGACCACATCAAACGTCATTGTGGAAAATAAAAGCTCATAGTGTAGGGGGTAATATAATTGGCATGGATAGAGGATTGTCTAGCTAACAGGAAACAGAGTAGGCATAAATGGGTTATTTTCTGGTTGGCAAGCTGCAACGAGTGGTGTGCCACCGCGATCAGTGCTGGGGCCTCAACTTTTTACAATTGATATAAATGATTTTGATGAATGGACCGAAGGTATGCTTGCGTAATTTGCTAATGACTCCAAGATAGGGAAGACGGTAAGTTCTCAAGAGGACATAAGAAGGTTACAAAGGGATATAGATAGGTTAAATGAGTGGTCAAAGAACTGGCAAATGGAGTATAATGTGAGAAAAGGTCAAACTGCCCATTTTGGCTGGAGGACACGACTGTCACCTCGAGACTTAACTATTCCAACACACACCTGGCTGCTCTCCCACATTCTACTCTCTGTAACCTTGTGGTCATCCAAAACTCTGCTGTCACCTTCTAACTTACACTAAATTCTGTTCACCCAACATCCCTGTGCTCACTGATCGACATTGGCTCTTGGTCCAGTAACACCTCAATTTTAATATTCTCACTCGTATGATCAAATCCCTCATGTCCTCACCCCTCTGATTATCCCAATCCCCTGTTCATTTCCAATATTCCTGAAGCTTGTTCGTCGTAAAGTATTTTTCTAATTCCCTTTTTGAAGTGAGTTTATTTCCCTCTGTCTCTATCCCTGACCACAAATTTCATCTCTCCAGCTCCACTGGTGCTGTGGAAGTTTGGATCCATAAAATGGTGTGAGCTGCACTGCCAGTCACATCCAGTACATTGTACAGGACACCCAGGCTGGCCGGGGTGCTGGAGTGGGTGTAATGTGTGTGTGTCTTTACTGTGAGGAAGGTCTGAATATGGTGTCAATCAGCCATTCCGGCAGCTTTGATGTACGACTTTGAAACTTGGTCTTTGCATGTCAACTGACCGTCTGTGTCAGTCACTCTCAGCTGAACATACATTCAGCAGCACGAGGAACCCCCTCTAGTGTTATTTAAATAGACCGGGTATCCATCTTACAGGTGTAGGGCTTTTTACTGACTTCTGCCATTGTAAAGTTAGTGGAGGTGCTGTGGATGCTTTTCTGGAGATTGTGTTGTGAGCTGCTGCAGACATTCAGGGAGGACAGAGGATTTGTTGACCCAACTCTGGACAAGTTATATGGACTGTAGTTGCAGTGTCGCTGGGTCTGTAACATGACCAACAAATGGAGCAGAGGCTGCAGAGAGGGGAAGCTGTGCAAAGAGGGCGGAGGAGGGGGCTCTGCCCTACCCACCCCGGGTTTTCCAAGAGCAAAAAGAGCATTGATCCGAATAACGAGCCCTGGAAAACACCACTGTATACTCCCATGGAGTCTGAACAGCAACCTTTCAGCACTTCTCTCTGTTTACTGTTCCTTAGCCAATGTTATATCCACACTGTCACTGTCCCTTTAATCCATAGGGTTCGGTTTTCCTAACCTGTCTATTGAATGTGATTTGATCAAACACCTTTTGAAAGTCCATATATATAACTTCAATCACACCACCCTCATCAACCCTCTCCAATTTTTTGTCAAAGAACTCCATCAAGTTTACCTCACCACCACCTCTCTCCACTGTTGTTAAATTACCAGACTGCTTATCCAACACCCAGTACTGGATGAGCAGAAATTTCCTCCAATTAAATATTGGGAAGACTGAAGCCCTTGTTTTCACTCCCCACTCCAACTCTGTTCCCTTGCTATTGATTCCATCCCTCTCCCTGTATCAGTCTGAGATTCATACAGTTTGTTTGCAACCTTAGTATCACATTTGATCACAAAATGAGCTCCAAGCTCTGGAAAACCCTCCCTACACCTCTCCGCCTCTCCATCCCGCCACCTCTCCACCCTTTCCTCTTTTAAGACACCCATTAATACCTACATCTTTGACCACGCTTTTGGTCCTCTGACCTAATAATTTCTTATATCTTTCGGTGTCATGTTTTGTTTATTGAGGAAGCAACATGGGATGTTTTATTACATTAAAGACACTATATAAAATAAGTTGTTGTTGTCGTTTGCCAGACATGATTTTGAATTCGCATTTGCGTGCTGCTTCTCAAATGTTATCCTTTTTATGAGTAAGGAATACTTATATCCTGCTTGTGACCTTCAGAAATTTCCAACCACCGACATTAGACTGACTGGTCATTAATACAGGTTTTACCCCATCTCTCCTTTTTTAAACAGGGAGTAACATTTACAACCCTCCAGTTCTCTGTTATCACTCCCATATCCAAGGACGATTGAAAGATTCTGTCCAGGGCCTCTGTTATTTCCACATTTCCTTTCCTCAGTAGCCTCATGCATCCCATACAGACCAGGTAAATGTTCTACTTCTCTGAGGTACAAAAAGTGTTTGGATGGAAAGTGGTTAACAGCACCTGTTTGTTCAGTGACTGTAGTTAATGTCAGTCTCCATGGACCCTAATTGTGTCACTGGAGGTTTTCCATCTTCTATTAATAAGGGATTCCTTTCAAGGTTTAATACCATTGTGCCAGTCGATCGTCAGCTTCACCACTTACAGGCATCAGCTGCACCAGAGAGAGGGAGAGGATAGATCGGAACCTGAGAACAATAGACTGGAATGTTGCAACAATGGCTCAGAATCTGAGAACAGTAATTGGAATGTTACAAAAGTGGGCAGAGGATTATCATGGCCTCTTTACATACTTTCTACGTATGATTCGCTGTCTTTAACATCCCGGATCTATTACGCACTGTTGATTATACAACACATTTACTATCCCATCCTTGCTATTGTTGGTGTCCCTGGTAAGTTTGTCAATACAGCTATTAATATTATAAACCATATTTAACTGCAATAATGTTCCTGGAATTTACTCTGCCCTCCTTACTGCTGTTGTTAGTCCTGGTGAATCTCTGTCTCCAGCTATTAGCTCTACAACCATTGCTAATAGTATTATAGTTCTTGTAATTTATTCTCATCTTTCCTGCTGTTACTACCCTGGTAAGTCTTCATTTCCACAAATACGATCTATAAACCCTGGTTCACTGAAATACTGTTCAAGTAATGTTTTTTTCTCTGAAGCCCGAAACCAGTGTTATTGGTCTCCATAAGAAATCCTGTCCCCGATCTGTGAACGACATACTCCAAGTCCAATGTCTGACACTGAACCAGACTGTTTGCAACCTCTGTGTTCTATTTAAACCTGAGCTGTGTTCATCTCCATATTCTCTCCTTCACCAACCTTGCCTACTACCACGTCTGTATCATCACCCATCTCCACCTCTGCCTCAGCCCATCTGCTGCACTAACCCTCATCTGTGCCTTTGCATAGTGTCAGTGGGAGTATCACATCACTCCCAGCACTAATAGGGATCAGCGGCTCTGGAGAGAGGAAGAGGATAGAATCGAATCAGAGAACAATAGATTGGAATGTTACAACAATGGGCAGGAGTTTCATCTGGGAGTTTAACTTTCTTTCTGCAGATTATGATCAATTCTCATTAAACAGTCTGATCTATTCCGCACTGAGGAATATTCAATACATTTACTACCCCTTTCTGGCTATTCTTGGTGTCCCTAGTAAGTCTCTGTATTTAACTATTAATTCGATAAACCATGTTTAACTGCATTCCATTTCTTGTCATTTCCTCTGCCCTCCTTGCTGCTGTTGTTATTCCTGGCAAATATATGTCTCCAGGTATTAGCTCGATAAACCATTGCCAAGTGCATTAGAGTGCCTGTAATTTACTCTCCGATCTTTGCTGCTGTTGCTGTCCCTGGAAAGTCTGTATTTCCCGCTATGACATCTGTAAAATTTGTTTCACTGAAATAATGTTCTTGCTATTTAAATTTGGGAAGAGTGGAGTTTTCATTGGTCTCCATAAGAAATTCCATCCACTATCCATGAACCATGATCTCATCATTGCCAAACATCTGAGGCTGAACCAGACAGTTTGCAATCTCTGTGTTCTATTTAAATCTGAGCTGACTTCATCTCCATATTCTCACCAACCCTGCCTCCTACCACCTCTGTACGAAAACACGTCCCCACCTCTGCCTCAGCCCATCTGCTGCATAAACACTCATCTGTGCCTTTGTTAAATACACACCCTCCCAGTTATAAACCTCCAGAAACCACAGCCCATCCATAACTATGCTGCCTGTATTCTAACTCACACCAAATCCCGATCACCCATCACCCCTGTGCTCACTGATCTACATTAGCTCCCGGTCTGGCAGCACCTTAATTGTAATATTCTCATTATTGTGGTTGAATCTCTCCATGGCCTCACCCCTCCAATTAATCCCATTCCCCTTTCCATTCCCATATTCCTTCAACTCTTTTGCCTGAAAGTATTTTCTTCAATTCCCTTTTAAATGTAACTGTTTGAAAAGGCACTGTTTGAAAATTAGGGGTCGCCCTTTTCAGACAGAGATGAGGAGACTTTTCTTTTCCTCAGATGATTGTGTGATTTTGGAAATCTCTGCCTTAGAAGGTGGTGGAGGGGGAGTCATTGTATATTTTTAACGCAGAGGTAGATAGATTTTTGTTAGGCAAGAGAATCCAAGTTTATCGGGGGTAGATGGGGGTGTGGAATTCGAAACGCAAACAGATCAGCCATGATCTTATTAGATGGTGGAGCAGGCTTGACGGGCTGAATGGCCTACTTCTGCCCCTAATTCATATGATCCAATAGTCGTTCTCTCTGTTTATCTACTCTGGCAATGATTTTCAGCTCCACAGCGCCACTGGGCCTAAAGCCATGTAAGTTTGGATCCTTAAAATAATATGAGCTGAGCTGTCGGTCACTTCAAGTGTTCCATGCTGGAGAGGGCTCGAGCCCCCGTTCACCAAGCATGTGCTGGTAGCGTGAGGAGGGGTCTGTATATATCTTCTATCAGCCATTCCAGCAGCTCTGATGTACGTCTTTGAAACTTCGACTGTCCACGGAACGCCTGTGCTCGTCACTCTCAGCTGAACATATATTCAGCAGCACGAGGAAGCCCCTCCAGTGTTATTTAAAAAGGACCAGGCATTCAACTTACAGGTGAGGGGTTTTTGACTTACTTCTGCTATTGTAAAGTTAGTGGAGGTGCCGTGGATGGTTCTCTGGAGGTTGTGTTGTGAGCTGCTGCCGAAATTCAGGGAGGACAGAGGATTTGGTGACGCAAATTTGGACAAGGTATGGGGACTGTAGTTACATTGTCTCTGGGTCTGTAACAAATGGAGCAGAGGCTGCATAGAGGGGAAGCTCTGTAAAGTGGGAGGAAGAGGGGGCTCTGCAATACGCACCTCCGGTTTTCCAAGAACACTTTTGCTACCTACACCTAACCCAGGAGCAGTGTGTGAGGTGGCTCTCATTCAATAAGGAGGTGCTCACAGAGCTGTGTCACCTCCTGTAACACGACCTGGAGCCTCACACCAGGGTGAGGATGGAGCTGTCAGTGGCTGTTAAGGTCACAGTTTCATTGAACTTCTATGTATCTGGATCTTTCCAGGCAGGAGCAGGAGAAGTATCCAACATCGAGTCACAGAGACTGATAGAGCCATTTACGACATAGAAGGAGGCCATTCATCCCATCATGTCCATGGCTGTCCATGGAGCAATCCATTCAGTCCCACTCGCCCGCTCAATCCCTGTAGCAAATTCATTTCATTCAGGTGCCCACCAGCTTTCATTTGAAATCACTGATTGTCTCTACTTCCAACACACTTGTGGGCAGTGAGTTCCAGATCATTAACACCCGCTGCATAAAGAAAAATGTTCTTCCCCATATTCCCCCTGCATCTCTTTTCCAAAACATTCAATCCGTGCTCCTAGTCCTTCTTCCATCAGTTAATGGGAACACTTTTTCATTGTCTAAATTATCCAGACCTGTCATAATCTTGTAACCTAACCTTGGAACTAAAATCCACCATCCCTGGAACCATCCTGTTAAATCTATTCTGCACCATTTCAAAGAACTTCACAACCTTTCTGAAGTGTGATGACCAGAATTGGACAAACTAGTCTAGCTGTGACCTAACCAGAGATTTTTAAACATTCATCATAACTTCTCTGCTTTTGAATTCAATACCTCTCTTTATGAAATCCAAGATTATATGTGTTTTACTATCCAATCTCTCAATATGTCCTGTCACCTTTAAAGATGGATACACATGCACCCACAGGTCTCTCTGTTCCTGCACACTGTTTAGAACTGTGTTATTAAGTCTATATTGCCTTCCTATCCTCTCTGTCAAAATGCCTCACCTCACACATGTCTCACACTTTCATCTGCCACTTGTCTGCTCAATCTACTTAGTATCTATGTCCTGTCGCAGGTGGTTCTGAACATACTCACTGTTTGTCACAGCTCCAAGTTTAGTATCAGAGGCGGATTTTGAAATTCTACTCTGTATTCCAAGATCCAAGTCATTTATACACAGCAAAATTCAGCAGTGGCCCGAGCACTGATCCTGGGAAAACTCCCACTGTCAAACATCTTGCAGTCTGAAAAACTGCCATTTACTATGACACACTGTTTTCTCTGTGTAAACCTTTGTTTTTATCCAATTGGACACTGACCCTCCCATTCCATTTGACTCAATGTTGGTAATTAACCTTTTTTGTGGTATTTTATCAAACACATTGTTCAAACCAATCTAGACAACATCCATCACATTCCCTTCATCAACCTTCTCTGTTACATCATCAAAAGTGCAATTAGATTAGTCAAACATGACTTTACATTTGTAAATCTATGCTGGCTATCCTGAAGTAACTCAAACCTCTCAAATGCTTGTGGTTTTTCCCTGATTATTGTTCTAAAACTTTTCCCACCACTGATGTTGGACTAACTGGCCTGTAGTTGTGAGGACTGTGTCTTGTCCATTGATATATCCGCTAGGTGAGAGAGGCCATCTATGTCAGGTGAAGTTAACACATAATTTTCTCCCTCAGCGGGGAGAAGCACGATAAGGGTATCCCTGGCTTTGTCAGGATAGCCGCATTCCTGATGGTCGATGTGTCTCTCCCGTGCCCCATGTCAACGGGTAGAGGTACAGGAACTGAAAGAACTCTCACTCCATGAATGGACAGTTGGTGTGTGAGCATGCCCAGTACATCATGTTGGTGAATGTCCACATCCTGTCAGCAGCCACCATACCTTAATTCTGAAGCAGTCAGCCGGTCCCAACACATCGGGCCCCCATGCAGAACCTGAATGTGGCTCCTTGGAGACAAATGTAACCCCCAACGCCCACCCCCGCTCCAGACACAGCTTATGTTTCTACATCCCCAAACCTTCTGCCACCGCCAACCAACTTCACACAATTAATATGAGTATAACGTGAACAATGAAGTCACCAGAAACATGTTGGAACAGACCATCGGTGTGATGAAGCAATGCTTCCACTGTCCAAACCGCCCGAGAGGAGCCCTCCAGTACACACTGGAGTAGGTGTCCAAGTTCATGGTGTACTGCTGCACCCTTCATATCATCACCATCATGAGGACACAGGCATTGGCACCAGGAATCCGGAGGACACCTCAGGAGGAGGAGGAGGAGGAGACCGGGAGGATATTCCCTGGATGCCTTCGTCCCAGAAAGACCGTCGGAGAGTCCCTGCTAATATTCTGTTTCCAATAGGCCAACTTCCCTTTCCCACCATGGATCCCCCATTCTCCACCATTACACCCATCTGAGACGCCCCATCAACGTGTCCCCTTGGTCACCATCCTGCAATGAAAAACACCAACAAAAACCAATTCATTAACATCTTTATCCAACAATACATCCAATTATACAAACAAAACTGAACTCTTCACCCTTGTGTATTTCCTTAATGCCTGTCTTGTGGCTTCCCTGGACTTGCCTAGTGCTCCTACACAGTGTCTCCCCAGTGACTGCAGCATGGCTGGTTGAAGGCTGCTGACTTTCACTGGGCGAGACTGCCGATGGCCTTGCAGGACATCCTCGAGCAGCTCTGGGCTTTGAGGGCATGGATTCGGACTGCACTACCTCGACATGGGCAGCAGCAGCCTGGGCTGGCTGATGAGTAACAGCAAGGACATTGGTGGAGTGACAGTGAAGGGAGAAAAAACACTGTCCTCCTGAGAGAGGACAGCAGGTTCATGCCCCACAGAGACACTGTCACTGCCACGGGGCGACATCTCAGTGATCCTAGTAATCTACTGGATCACAGATTGCTGGACTGCTGTGAGAGCCTGCAATCCCCTTTGAACACTGAGATCCACAGCCATGATGACAGCAGTCTGATCCTGCATGGCAACAAGCATGGATCTCATGACCTCAGTCTGAGCTTCCACTGCAGCACTGAGACGTCATATAATTCTGGTCTCTTGAACATCCCGAGTTTAATTTCTCTACCATTGGCGGCCGTACCTTCAGCTGCCGAGGCCCTAAGATCTACAAGAGAAGAGCAGAACTTCTTCAAGGTTGGCATTCCAAGAAGAGAAGTGACAGTGATTTAAATACTAAAATAAAAGCAAAATACTACGGTTGCTGGAACTCTGAAATGAGAACAGAAAGTGCCAGAAATACTCAGCAAGTCTGTTGCATCTGTGAGGAGAGAAACAGAGTTAATGTTTCAGATCTGTGACCATTCATCAAAACTGGAAAACGTTAGAAATGTAACAGTCTGTCATTTAATCTCTCCCTTCTCCGTCCCATCACTGTCCTTCCATCTTGTTCTTCTTCCCCCTTCCCCTCTTTCGCTTGCTCAAAGACTCAAAGAGAGATAGAGAGAGAGAGAGCTATCAACGCATCTGCTGCTAAAGCCCTCATCCATGCCTTTCTCATCTCGAAACTGGAGTATTCTCACACACTCCTGGCTGGTCTCCCACATTCGACTATCTGTAACCTTCTCATCATCCAAAACTCTGCTGCCATCTTCTAATTTACATTAAATTTTGTTCACCCAACATCCCTGTGCTCACTGACCTACATTGGCTCTTGGTCCAGTAACACCTCAATTTTAATGTTCTCACTCATGTGATCAAATCCCTCCATGTCCTCACCCCTCTGATTACCCCAATCCCAGCTTGAACCTCATTTTCAGGATATCATTACAACCGCCTATTTCCACCTCAACAATATCGCCCGACTTCACCGCTGTATCAGGTCCATTTACTGCTGAAACCACATTGATGACTTTTAGATTAGATTAGAGATACAGCACTGAAACAGGCCCTTCGGCCCACCGAGTCTGTGCCGACCATCAACCACCCATTTATACTAATCCTACACTAATCCCATATTCCTATCAAACATCCCCACCTGTCCCTATATTTCCCTACCACCTACCTATACTAGTGACAATTTATAATGGCCAATTTACCTACCAACCTGCAAGTCTTTTGGCTTGTGGGAGGAAACCGGAGCACCCGGAGGAAACCCACGCAGACACAGGGAGAACTTGCAACTCCACACAGGCAGTACCCAGAATCGAACCCGGGTCCCTGGAGCTGTGAGGCTGCGGTGCTAACCACTGCACCACTGTGCCGCCCCTCTAGAAGTGATTATTCCAACTCACTCCAGGCTGATCTCCCACATTCTACTCTTTGTAAACTTGAGGTCATCCAAAACTATGCTGCCCCTGTCTTTGCTCACACCAAGTCCCGTTCATATCTCACTGACCGACATTGGCTCCCAGTCAAGCAATGTCTTGATTTTAAAATTCTCATCCTCGTTTTCAGATACCTCCATGGTCTCGCCTCCCGCCCCATATATCTGTAATCTCCTCCACCTCCACAACCCACTGCGATATATGTGCTCCTCTAATTTCAGCCTCTTGTGCAGCCCTGATTGTAATCACTGCACCACTGGCGTCCGGGCTTTCAGCTGCCTAGGCCGAAAGTTCTGGAATATCCTCACTGCACCGTTTTCTTTTTTCATTCGTTCATGGGATGTGGGTGTCAATGACAAGGCCAGCATTTGCTGCCCATCCCTAATTCCCATTGATAACTGAATGACTTTCTCGGACATATCAGAAATAAGTTTAGAATCAACCACATTGTTGTGGGTCTTGAGTTACATGGAGGCCAGACCATATAAGGATGGCAGATTTTCATTGCTGAAGAACATCAGTAAGCCAGGCTGTGTTTTTTTTTGTTACGATGATCAATGATAGCATCATGGCACCATTGCTGAGAATAGCTTTCAAATGCAGATTTGTATTAATTAATTGAATTTTATAACTTATTGAATTTTAAATTGCAACAGCTGCCACGGTGGGATTTGAACCCATGTCCTCAGAGAATCAGCCTGATCCTCGGCATTACAATTTTGGTAATATTACCACTACGCTACGTTCACCGCCTTTCCGTCTCGCTTTCCTCCTTTTAGGTACTCCTTAAAACCTATCTCTTTGTTCAAGCTGTTGGCCATCTGATCTAATATCTCCTGTTATGTCTGAGTGTCATACTTTGCTTCATAATGATCCTGTGAAGTACCTTGGGATGTTTTATAACATTAAAAGCACTATATAAATATCAGTTGTTGTTGAGATTTGCCAGACATGCTTTGACATCACCATATCCCTGCTGCTGTCTATTTATTATTCCATGTTTTTCAAAGCAATGAATATATTTGTCCTGGGTTATGAAATTTCCCCATCAGTGACATTAAACTGTCTGGTCAGTAAATACAGTGTCTACTCCATCTCTCCTTTTTTTCAAATAGGGTGTAACATTTACAACCCTCCAGCCCTCTGTCACAACTCCTATATCCAAGGAGGATTGAAAGATTCTGTCCAGTGCCTCCGCTATTCCCACCTTTCCTTCCCTCAGCATCTCTCATACATCCCATCCAGACCGGATAAATGTTCTACTTTATTGTGGTTCAAAAAGTGCTGGACTGAAAGGGGTTAACTGAACCTGTTTGTTCAGTGACTGGAATTAATGTCAGTCTCCACGGACCCTAATTATTTCACTGCAGGGTTTCCATCTTCTATTAATAAGGGACTCCTTTCAATGTATTTTCACATAGTGTCAGTGGGAGTATCACATCACTCCCGGCACTAACAGGAACCAACAGCTCCAGGCAGAGGGAGAGGATAGATCAGAATCTGAAAACAATAGATTGGAATGTTACAAAAATGGACAGGAGTTTAATCTGGCAATTTGACGCTCTTTCCACATATTATGACTGGTACTCATTAGACAATCGTATCTATTTTGCTCTTCAGATTATTCAATATATTTACTATCCCATCCTCGCTATTGTTGGTGTTCCTGGTAAGGATCTTAATCCAGCTATTAATTCTATAAACCCTATTTAACTGCCTTACTGCTCTTGTCATTTTCCCATCCAGCTTTGCTGTTGTTACTCCTGGTGAGTCTTTCATACAGGCTGTAAACTCTATGAAGCATTGCTAATTTTGTTACGGGTCATTTAATTATTTTCTCTCTTGGCGTTGCTTCTTTTGATGTTCCTGGTAAGTCCCTATATAGAGCTAGCAGATCGTTGTTGTGCCTAATCTGCACTTACTCTTAAAGAATTCTGAAAAGCGGACTGGTGGAAGGTAAATCAATGTTTATTCACACATTAAATCATCAGGTACAAGCAGTCACTCTTTGCACGTTATACTACCCGTCAAGACACGAGGTGATCAGTTCCAGAATGGCAGCTGCCCTTCTATTCTCTGAGTCCTTGACTCAGGGAACTTCCTTGAGTGTTCTTCCCCGGGGTTCTCGTGCCATCACCAGTTTCAGGCATTGTCTACTGTGAGTCTAATCATACCTCATGTCCATAGGAATTCCTTTATCTGGTTTATGCAAAGGTACTGCCCGGTAGAATCTCTCTTTTGTTTCAGCCTGTTTTTTTCTGGACTGTCCACAATTTCTTGGCCATCTGTTTGCTGTGCTCCTTTCTACCTAGCACCCCCATGTTTCAAAATGTTGCGTATTGTTGTGTGACGAGCCCCTTTGTTTTAACTAAGTTCTTATGTGTTTTTACTGAGTCTACAGCCACCCGCACCCCACCCCCCTCTTTGATCCTGCAGGGCTACACCCAAGGGATCACACTCTCACATCTCTTAGATAGCACACTTGTGCAATTACAATTTCATTGTTAACGCAATGTCATAAGAAGTGTAGTGTAAAAGAGAGCACAATTTAAGCATCATTGTTACATAATTAGAAGAATTTAGAAGAGATACAGCACTGAAACAGGCCCTTCGGCCCACCGAGTCTGTGCCGAACATCAACCACCCATTTATACTAATCCTACACTAATCCCATATTCTTACCAAACATCGCCACCTGTTCCTACATTTCCCTACCACCTACCTATACTAGTGACAATTTATAATGGCCAATTTACCTATCAACCTGCAAGTCTTTGGGCTTGTGGGAGGAAACCGGAGCACCCGGAGAAAACCCACGCAGACACAGGGAGAACTTGCAAACTCCACACAGGTTGTACCCGGAGTTGAACCCGCGTCCCTGGAGCTGTGAGGTTGCGGTGCGAACCACTGCGCCACTGTGCCACCCTTTTTTTATAAATTACATACCAGTCCTAAAACCTCATCGTGTCAGAATTTTGAGAAGAATTTAGAAGAGAATTAATCACTTGTGTGATCATAATACAGTCGCAATTGAATTTGTAGAATAAATTTGTCATTCATTAATTCATTTTAAGTATGTACCAATAGTTATGCAACTATTGTCGTGTTACATAATTAATTGTCTATCTTTTTAGAGAACAAGTTCGAATACTGATTGCCTTTAAGGTAGCTGTCCAACCTGTGTTCATACATCCTCGCACATTCCTTAAACAATTTCTTAAGTTTCCAAATTAAGTATGTCACATATATCACCATGATACCCTAAACAACGATCAGGACATAGGGGATAATTGTAATCCAGGGGTTTGACCACCAGTTCCATAAGTCCTCCCACCAGGTAGAATCGTTTCTCTCATGAATCTCATCTTGTATCATCTTCCACTGTTGTTCCAGATTGTAGTACACTACACCAATGATTTCTTGTTGCTGCCTCTCTTTACCCAAAGGTGTGGGCAATGGCTGAATAGTATATTCATATTCCCGAAGGTAATTTATCAAGTCGTCCTTAACACTGTCTGTCACAGTTATCGTTTCTGTCTTTCTTTTATGTATGTCGACCAACTCCATCTTCTCTATTCTAGTTGGTATTTGTGGGTTGAAAAGAAACGTTCTGTTCCTCACCAGACAAATCCGGTTATGTCCATACTGGTACTCCTTCATTGTTTTGGTTAAGCAATATCTCCTCTTTCCCTTATTGGCCACATGGGTTAACCCTGGCAATGCCTTCCTAGTTTCCTGCAGTGGTATTAAATCCACATTTTTATTCTGCTGTTTTATATGTATCTATGTATATATATATCTATATACATACATATAAAACAGCAGAATATATATATATATATATATATATGGTAAGGACATATGACCACCTGGTTTTCCAGACTACACTTAGACAAAGTTGTCCCAATGATCTCCTCTCCAATTTTCACAACATAGGTCAATATCATATACAATATCATAGTATTTTCTGTAATCTTTTCCCCTTTCCTCGCTACATCTACTATTCTCTGTAGTAATAGGACAGATGGAAAAGGTTTGCCATCTGCTGACACAAAACCTCTCACTTCCCACAGAGGTAGGTACTCGGTCAAACTGTTACACACGTACATACTGTCAGAATTTATATCAAGCAGTGGGGGAAACATGTGTGGTTGTGTCAGCACAAAGTGAATGCAGCTAGTTCGGCACGCTGCACACGTAAACTCGCCAGTAACTGTAAGGCAATGTCTTTAATAGGTTTTCCATTATGATCCTGTATATGTAATCAGCACTTTGCCTGCCTAATCCCATCCTCCACTGTAGAGGAACCGTCAACAATAATGTTGAGTGCTGGTTGGATTTCTCTTTTCTTCCTTTGTACACCCCCGCCCCGCAATGATTTTGACACAAAATGACCCTTGAGGGGCTTTTCTGTCAAAACCTGACACACATGGGGTGCAGCCTGGTAGATTAAATTGTCTGCCAAGCATGTCAAAGTATTTTCCTTTTTTGCTGAAATGTCTCTACCTTGCAAGAACAAAATCCACCGAGCAATAAGATTCTGACAAACAAAACCGTCCTTCAGTCGTCCATCCACTAACAACTGGAAGGGTGTGTGTTCAGTTAGGATAGTAACGGGGCTGAAGCTGACAATATAACATTATCGTCCTTCAACCGTCCATCCACTAACAACTGGAAGGTTTTGTGTTCAGTTAGGATAGTAAGGGGGCTGAGGCTGACAAGATAACATTACCGTCCTTTAGCTTCCATCCACTAACAACTGGAAGGTTTTGTGTTCAGTTAGGATAGTAACGGGGCTGAGGCTGACAATATAACATAACCGTCCTTCAGCCGTCCATCCAGTCACAACTGGAAGGGTGTGTGTTCAGTTACGATAGTAACGGGGCTGAGGCTGACAATATAACATTACCGTCCTTTAGCTTCCATCCAGTCACAACTGGAAGGGTGTGTGTTCAGTTAGGATAGTAACAGGGCTGAGGCTGACAATATAAGTAACATTTTGAATCACCCAGAAGACGGCCAGCAAATCTTGTTCACACATTGTGAAGGCCCTTTCTACTGATGTTAACAAGTGAGATGCGTATTCCACTCGGCAGAATCGGCCATGTTTCTTCTGAAGGAATACCGCTGATAAGGTGGTATCTGTGGTAGCGACATCGAGGGCAAAGGGTAGGGGTGGGTCCGGCACCTGTAACACCGGATCTATCGCCAACCACTGGTGGAATGTTGTCGGACCATCATGTAATCCCTGGGGGAGACACATCCAGGTGTACAGTTGTCCGGGAATGTAAACGCAAATTTATATTGACACTCTCGTGCCAGCGAGAGTCTGGATAAAACTCCATCTGCCATTTCTCCGCCCTAGTCTCCAACCGATCCATATCCTGCTGTATCCTCTGACAATCCTCATCAGAATCCGCAACTCCACCAAGCTTTTTGCTGTCCACAAACTTACTAATCAGACCAGCTACATTTTCCTCCAAATCATTTATATGTACTACAAACAGCAAAGGTCCCAGCACTGATCCCTGCGGAACACCACTATTTACAGCCCTCCATTCAGAAAAGCGCCCTTCCACTGATACCCTCTGTCTTCGATGACCGAGCCAGTTCTGTATCCATCTTGCCAGCTCACCTCTGATCGCGTGTGACTTCACCTTTTGCACCAGTCTGCCATGAGGGACCTTGTCAAAGGCTTTAAAGAAGTCCGTATGGACAACATCCACTGCCCTTCCTTTATCAATCATCTTCGTCACTTCCTCAAAAATCTCAATCAAGTTAGTAAGACACGACCTCCCCTTCACAAGACCATGCTGCCTCTCGCTACTAATAAGTTAATTTGTTTCCAAATGGAAGTAAATCCTGCCCCGAAGAATCCTCTCTAATAATTCCCCTGCCACTGACCAAAGGCTCACCGGCCTGTAATTTCCTGGATTATCCTTGCTATCCTTCTTTAACAAAGGAACAACATTTGCTATTCTCCAGTCCTCTGGGACATCACCTATCGTCAATGAGGATGCAAAGATTTCTGTCAAGGCCCCAGCTATTTCTTCCCTTGCCTCCCTCAGTATTCTGCGTTAGATCCCATTAGGCCCTGGGGACTTATTTACCTTAATGCTTTGCAAGATGCCCGACACCTCCTCCTCTGTTCCCACGAACTTCAGAACTCTGTGGAGAACCAGAATGTAGCTCCTCGGAGAGAATCACTACCCTGTCTTCACATGGCTCATGATTCACCCCCAAGGAATTCAAACCCCACCATTCATCGCCAACCAACCAGGATATTTCCAGAATATTTCCTGGATGCCTTCCACCTGGACAGGCTGCCGGCGATTGCCTGCAAAGATTCCGGTTGCCGTAGGACAACTTCACTTTCCCACCACGGATTCCCCATTCTCCACCATTGCCCCCATCTGAGATGCCCAATCACAGCATCCGCTTGGTCACCATCCTGCAATAAAAACCTGTTCATTAACATCTTTATCCAACAACACATCCAAGTATGCAAACACAAGCAACTGTTCACCCTCGTGGATTCCCTTAATGACTGTCTTGTGGGTTCCCTCGACTTTGCTAGGGATCCGACACAGTGTTTCCCCAGTGTCTGCAGCATGGCTGGTGGAAGGCTGCTGACTTTCACTGGGGAGACTGCATATGGCATGCAGGACGTCCTCGAGCAGCTCTGGGCTTTGAGGGCTCGGATTCGGACTGCAACACCTCGACATGGGCCGCAGCAGCCTGAGCTGCTGTTACCCATCAGCCAGCTTTTTTGTGACCTCGCCCTCCGGTGATCTGACACATGAACTATCCGTTCCCCCTGGCCTGGCTGCAGCTCACTCGTGCTCGGTGACTCACCACGTGCAGATTCCGACTCTATACCAACTTCTAAGGTACACAAAGCGAAAGTATTTGATCTGGTGACTATGAGTTTCAGACCAAGTGATGGAGCTTCAACATCAGTGCTGTGCTGCTTGTCTCTCTCTCTGTCACCTGGAGCTGCTGTTACTGGGAAGCTGGCAGTTTTGGGTTATCATTGGAAAGTATAAAATCAGAAGGGGAGGGTTGTGGTGAGGGATTGGGAATGGGATGGAAAGCAGGAGGTCCATGGTCCCACCATCTGCAGCTTGTACATCTTCCCAGACAGGAGGATGAGGAGGAGGTGGGAGTTCAGAAGGAACATCAGGCAGCAACATAACATCATCCTGAATGCTCTCGGTGATGCCGCATGCTCCGGGCTCTGTCACAGCCGGTCCCATGATGTGGAGAATCATCTCCTCCCTCAGTCTCAGGGGATCAAGTTATGCCTGGTCCCCACCGGATCACTGCCCAGTTAGGGTTAGGGTTAGGGCTAGGGCTAGGGCTAGGGTTAGGGCTAGGGTTAGGGCTAGGGCTAGGGTTAGGGTTAGGGCTAGGGCTAGGGTTAGGGTTGGGGTTGGGGTTAGGGTTTCGGCTAGGGTTAGGGTTAGGGTTGGGGTTAGGTTTTGGGTTAGGGTTAGGGTTAGGGCTAGAGATAGGGCTAGGGTTAGGGTTAGGGTTATGGCTAGGGCGAGGGCTAGGGTTAGGGCTAGGGTTAGGGCTAGGGCTAGGGTTAGGGTTCGGGTTAGGGCTAGGGCTAGGTTTAGGGTTGGGTTTGGGGTTAGGGTTTCGGCTAGGGTTAGGGTTAGGGTTGGGGTTAGGGTTTGGGTTAGGGTAAGATTCTCGACAGGGGTGAGAGTAACAGGGTAGTTGTTATGGGGGACTTTAACTTTCCAAATATCGACTGGAAATACTATAGTTCGAGTACTTTAGATGGGTCAGTTTTTGTCCAGTGTGTGCAGGAGGGTTTTCTGACACAGTATGTAGACAGGCCAACCAGGGGCGATGCCACATTGGATTTGGTACTGGGTAATGAACCCGGCCAGGTGTTAGATTTAGATGTAGGTGAGCACTTTGGTGATAGTGATCACAATTCGGTTAGGTTTACCTTAGCGATGGGCAGGGACAGGTATATACCGCAGGGCAAGAATTATAACTGGGGGAAAGGAAATTATGATGCGATTAGGCAAGATTTAGGATGCGTAGGATGGGGAAGGAAACTGCAGGGGATGGGAACAATCGAAATGTGGAGCTTATTCAAGGAGCAGCTACTGCGTGTCCTTGATAAGTATGTACCTGTGAGGCAGGGAGGAAGTAGTCGTGCGAGGGAGCCGTGGTTTACTAAAGAAGTGGAAGCGCTTGTCAAGAGGAAGAAGAAGGCTTATGTTAGGATGAGACGTGAAGGCTCAGTTAGGGCGCTTGAGAGCTACAAGCTAGCCAGGAAGGATCTAAAGGGAGAGCTAAGAAGAGCAAGGAGAGGACACGAGAAGTCATTGGTGGATCGGATCAGGGAAAACCCTAAGGCTTTCTATAGGTATATCAGGAATAAAAGAATGACTAGAGTTAGATTAGGGCCAATCAAGGATAGTAGTGGAAAGTTGTGTGTGGAATCAGAGGAGATAGGGGAAGTGTTAAATGAATATTTTGCGTCAGTATTTACAGTAGAGAAAGAAAATGTTGTTGAGAATACTGAGATTCAGGCTACGAGGCTAGATGGGATTGAGGTTCACAAGGAGGAGGTGTTAGCAATTTTGGAAAGTGTGAAAATAGATAAGTCCCCTGGGCCAGATGGGATTTATCCTAGGATTCTCTGGGAAGCTAGGGAGGAGATTGCAGAGCCTTTGTCCTTGATCTTTATGTCGTCATTGTCGACAGGAATAGTGCCGGAAGACTGGAGGATAGCAAATGTTGTCCCCTTGTTCAAGAAGGGGAGTAGAGACAGCCCTGGTAATTATAGACCTGTGAGCCTTACTTCGGTTGTGGGTAAAATGTTGGAAAAGGTTATGAGAGACAGGATTTATAATCATCTTGAAAAGAATAAGTACATTAGAGATAGTCAGCACGGTTTTGTGACGGGTAGGTCGTGCCTCACAAACCTTCTTGAGTTTTTCGAGAAGGTGACCAAACAGGTGGATGAGGGTAAAGCAGTGGATGTGGTGTATATGGATTTCAGTAAGGCGTTTGATAAGGTTCCCCACGGTAGGCTATTGCAGAAAATACGCAAGTATGGGGTTGAAGGTGATTTAGAGCTTTGGATCAGAAATTGGCTAGCTGAAAGAAGACAGAGGGTGGTGGTTGATGGCAAATGTTCATCCTGGAGTTTAGTTACTAGTGGTGTACCGCAAGGATCTGTTTTGGGGCCACTGCTGTTTGTCATTTTTATAAATGACCTGGAAGAGGGTGTAGAAGTGTGGGTTAGTAAATTTGCAGATGACACTAAGGTCGGTGGAGTTGTGGATAGTGCCGAAGGATGTTGTAGGGTACAGATAGACATAGATAGGCTGCAGAGCTGGGCTGAGAGATGGCAAATGGAGTTTAATGCGGAAAAGTGTGAGGTGATTCACTTTGGAAGGAGTAACAGGAATGCACAGTACTGGGCTAATGGGAGGATTCTTGGTACTGTAGATGAACAGAGAGATCTTGGTGTCCAGGTGCATAAATCCCTGAAGGTTGCTAACCAGGTTAATAGGGCTGTTAAGAAGGCATATGGTGTGTTAGCTTTTATTAGTAGGGCGGTCGAGTTTCGGAGCCACGAGGTCATGCTGCAGCTGTACAAAACTCTGGTGAGACCGCACCTGGAGTATTGCGTGCAGTTCTGGTCACCGCATTATAGGAAGGATGTGGAAGCTATGGAAAGGGTGCAGAGGAGATTTACTAGGATGTTGCCTGGTATGGAGGGAAGGTCTTACGAGGAAAGGCTGAGGGACTTGAGGTTGTTTTCGTTGGAGAGAAGGAGGAGGAGAGGTGACTTAATAGAGACATATAAGATAATCAGAGGGTTAGATAGGGTGGATAGTGAGCGTCTTTTTCCTCGGATCGTGATGGCAAACACGAGGGGACATAGCTTTAAGTTGAGGGGTGATAGATATCGGACAGATGTGAGAGGTAGTTTCTTTACTCAGAGAGTAGTAAGGGCGTGGAACGCCCTGCCTGCAGCAGTAGTAGATTCGCCAACTTTAAGGGCATTTAAGTGGACATTGGATAGACACATGGATGAAAATGGAATAGTGTAGGTCAGATGGTTTCACAGGTCGGCGCAACATCGAGGGCCGAAGGGCCTGTACTGCGCTGTAATGTTCTAAATTCACTGCTGCTCCCTGTGTTTATGAGCCACCTTGTCCTGTAAGATAGAGGACAGAATGTCACTGATTGTGTTGCACTGTGTTTGGGTGATGTGCCTGCCATAGCTGAATAGCTGGAGGCATGTGGAGGCAGGGAGAGGTGGATGTGAGGCTGGTATCAGTAGAAGGTGTATGAGGGTGAGATGGAGTATGTGAATGTTAGGTGTGGGTCCTGAGTGTTAGGGACAGCTGATGGGTGAGTGATGGGGGTGTGGTTCATTGAGCAGTGTGAGAGGTTACTGGTGTTGAGGGCAGGAGATGTCATGTGGAGATGAATTCACTGACATTGACCACCCGTGTGAGTTCATTTAACTTCTTCTGGCTTTCTGCCAGGTCCTCGGGGCCAGACTTCTTGCACTGACCTCCCTGGCCACCTGCTCCTATTCACTTCGAAGTGCATTTCTTGAGGGTCTGCACCCCACCCCATGGGAACATGGCCTGTCTACGCCTTTCACCCTCCATGACTAAGGCGTCCAGCACCACATCCGTGAACCGCAGAACCCTCTCTCTGTCCTAGTATTCCATTTACCTTGTCTCTAATTGCGGCATTTCACAGTCAGCAGCAGCCTCCTGTGATTCAGTGCAACCTCCCTTTAAGAGGAACAGACTGTCTTTAAGAGCTGTATCCTGGATGAAACACGAGCCAGCCTCACACAACCTTAGGCCCCAGACAGACAGCACCGCGTGTCACCCTAGGCGGTACATAGAATTCGTAGAAATGAGAAGGCAGCAGGAAGTTTGTGTGTCACCTGCCTCAACATGAATAGGCAAGGGCAGATCACGAATTACAATCCCTACCCCCGAAAAGCGAAGCAATCCCGATTTTCTCGCTATATCTATCTTCCTTTCCCACTTACGCATGTCCTCACTCGCTCTCTACACTCTCTGTCTATTTCTCATAGAATCAGAGATTGATGCAGTCCAAAAGGAGGCTATTCTGCCCATTGTCTCAGTTCTGTCTCTTGGAATGAGCTACTTAATGAATTCCACCACCAACATCCACCCCCCCACCCCACCCCCCCCAACTTTCCGCAGTCTCCTTTTTCTCCTATTCAAGTATTTGCTAAATTCCCTTTTGAAAGATATTATTGAATCTGCTTCCACCATGTTTTCAGGCAGTGAATCCCACATCCCCACAACTCGCTGTGTAAGTAAATTCTCCTCATTTCACCTCTGGTTCTTTTTCAATTACCTTCAATCTGAGTCTTCTTAATACTGAACTTCCTGACACTGGAAACAGTTTCACATTAATTACCCTATCAAAACCCTTAATGATTTTGAATTCTATATTAAATCACCCCTTACCCTTCATTGCTCCAAAGAGAACAATCCCAGATTTTCCAATCTCTCCACATAACTGAATTCCCAGATCCCTGATACCATTCTACTAGATCACCTCTGTATCTTCACTAAGTCCTTGACATCCTTATCAAAGTGTGGTGATCAGAATTGGACACAATTCTCCAGCTGGGACCTAACCAATGATGTGCAAACATCAGCATTTCCTCATGAGTTTTATTACTCTGTGCCTCTCTCTCTGACACCAAGGACACTACATGTTACCTTCAAAGATCTCTGTGTGTACGCCGCAGGTCTCTCTAATCCTGCACCCGCTTTATAATGGTACCATTTATTTTATATTGTTTCTCCTCATACTTCCTACCCATGTCTCACTTCACACTTCACTGTGTTAAATTACATCTGCCATGTTCCTGCCCATTTTACCAGTCAGTCTCTGTCCTCCTGAAGTTTGTTACTATCCTTCTCACTGTTTATTCACATTTCTGAGTTTCCACCCATCACAAAACCTTGACATTATCCCCTCTGTACACAAGCCCATTGTATTAACATACTGCAACAGTGATCCCAACAGTGACCATCCGGATAATAAAAGCAAAATACTGAGGATGATGGAAAGCTGAAATAAGTACAAGTAATTCTGGAAATACACAGCAGGTCTGGGAGCATCTGTGGAGAGAGAAGTAGAGTTAATGTTTCAGGTCAGTGACCCTTCTTCAGAACAGGGGAACGCCATTGTGTACTTCCCTCCAGACTGAACAATAAATATTCTCCACTACTCTCTGCTTTCTGCTTCGCATCTCGATCAGATCTGCTTTTACATTTCCCTGCTTTAAGTTGAACCATCCCAGCAACATAACTGTAATCCCTCATCCCTGTAAAAATTCCAGTAAAACTCTTTTATCCCCTCTCCAATGGACTCATGTCCTTCCTAAAATGTGGTTCCCTGTATTGGACACAATGCTCGAGGCGGAGCCGATCTAGTCTTTTCTATAGGTGTAATATAACATCCTGACTATTCGACTCTGTGTCTCTATTAATAAAACCTAGGAATCTATTTTCTTTGTTAACTGTTTGTTAACCTGTCCAGCTCACTTCAAAGATTGCACACAAACACCCCAGGTCTCTCTGTTATTCTCACCGCCTTTAAAGTTGTGTTATCTCTCCTCATTCA
Organism: Heterodontus francisci; assembly: GCF_036365525.1. Taxonomy (NCBI): domain Eukaryota; kingdom Metazoa; phylum Chordata; class Chondrichthyes; order Heterodontiformes; family Heterodontidae; genus Heterodontus; species Heterodontus francisci. Next base: position 825,989 of record NW_027141699.1, read on the forward strand.
TCCACCTGCAGTTCGCTATCACCTTCTCAAAGGCTATTAGGGGTGGGTGATAACTGCTGGCCCAGCCAGCGACACCCACAACCCATGAATAAATAATATTATAAAATCTTTCCACAATGTATCACTTCACACATCTGCCAGGCCAATTAAATATTAGGAAAACTAAAGCCAGTGTTTTCAAACCCCACATCAAACATTTCTTAGCTACAGACTCCATCCCTCTCTTTGACAACTGTATGAGACTAAAGCAAAGTGTTTACAACCTGGTGTCATAGTTGCTCCTGCGATGAGCTTCCTACCAAATATTCAAGCTATCAATAAAACTGCCTATTTCCACCCCCTTAACATAGTATGACTTCATCCCTGTCTCAGCTCCTCTGCTGATGAAACACTCTCCCTTGCCTGTGTTACCTGTAGACTTGACTATTCCAACACACTCCTGGCTGGTCTCCCACATTCTACTCTCTGTAAACTTCAGGTGATGAAAAACACTGCTGCCCATGTCCTAACTCACACCAAGTCCTGTTCACCCATCACCCCCTGAACTCACTGACCGACATTGGATCCTGGTCAGCAACACATTAATTTAAACACTCTCAGCCTTCTTTTCAAATGCTTCAACAGAGTTGCTTGCTAGGCCCTCACAGAGTGCAGTTAAGAGTCAATAACATTGCTGTGAGTCTAGAGTCATATGTGGGCTAGACCAGGAAAGGACGGCAGATTTCTTTCCCTGAAGGACATTAGTGAATCAGATGGTGTTTAACAGAAAACGATGATAGTTTCATGGCTCCATGAGTGAGACTAGCTTTCTATTCCAGATTTTAACACACTCCTGGCTTGTCTCACACATTCTACTCTCTGTAAACTTGAGGTCATCCAAACTCTGCTGCTCTTGTGTAAACTCACACCAAGTCCCGTTCCCCGATCACTGACATACATCGGCTGCCAGTTAAGCAATGTCTTGATTTTAAAATTCTCAACCGTGTTTGCAACTCCCTCGATGTCCTCACACCTCCTTATCTATGTAATATTCACCAGCCCCACAACCCTCCAAGACATCTGCACTCCTCCAATCCTGGTCTCTTGTGTATGCTTGATTTTCATCATTGCTCCACTGCCAGCCAGGTCTTCAGCTGCCTAGACCCAAAGCTCTGGAATTCCCTAACTACACCTCTTTTATTTTATTCGTGTGTGGGATATGTGCATCGCTGGCAAGGCCAGCATTTGTTCCCATCTCTAATTGCCCTTGACAAATGAGTGACTTGCTCGGACATCTCACAAGGCATTTAAGAGTTAACCACATTGTTGAGGGTCTGGAGTCACATGGAGGCCAGATCAGGTAAGGACAGCAGATTTCCTTCCCGAAAGGACATTAGTAAATCAGATCGGTTTTTACAACAATCGATGACAGATTCATGGCACCATGACTGAGACTAAATTTCATTTCCAGACTTTTATTAATGAATTGAAATTATTAATTGATTTAATTTTAATTCCCACCAACTGCCATGTGGGAGTTGAACCCATGGCATTAGCCTGAACCTCTGGTTTTCTAGTTCAGTGACATTACCGCTATACCACTGTCACTGCCTCTCTGCCTCACTTTCCTCCCTTAAGACACTACTTAATACCTCCTGCTTTGACCAAGAAATGTAAGTTGTTGTTGTTGGGCTTTGCCAGATATGATTTGTCATTACCATATCCCTGCTGCCGTCCATTTATTGTCCCATGTTTTTTTCCAAGCAACGAATGTTTTTGTCCTGGGCTGTGAAGTCTAGAAATTTCCCACCAGCGACGTTAGACTGACTGGTCAGTAATTACACTGTTTGCTCCATCTCTCCTTTTTTAAACCGAGTGTAACATTTACAACCCTCCCATCTCTGGCATCAAGCCCATATCCAAGGAGGATTGGAACATTCTGTCACTGCCTCTGCTATTTTCAACATTCCTTCTGTCAGCATCCCCCACACATCCCATTCAGACAGGGTAAATGGTCTACTTTATTGTGGCACAAGAAGAGTTGGACTGAAAGGGGTTAACTGAACCTGTTTGTTCAGTGATTGCAATTAATGTCAGTCACCATGGACCCTAATTGCGTCGCTGGAGGATTTCCCTCTTCTATTAATACAGGACTCCTTTCAATGTGTTATCCCATAGTGTCAACAACAGCATAATCCCGGCGCTATCAAGGATCAGCAGCCCCAGCGAGAGAGAGGATAGATCAGAATCTGAGAACAATAGATTGGAATGTTACAACAATGGGTCAGAATCTGAGAACAATAGATTGGAATGTGACAACAGTGGGTCAGAATCTGAGAACAATAGATTGGAATGTTACAACAATGGGTCAGAATCTGAGAACAATAGACTGGAATGTGACAACAGTGGGTCAGAATCTGAGAACAATAGATTGGAATGTTACAACAATGGGTCAGAATCTGAGAACAATAGATTGGAAAGTTACAACAATGGGTCAGAACATGAGAAAAGTAGCTTGGGATGTTACTACAATGGGAAGCCGGAGTTTCTCCTATTGGTTTGGCCTTGTTACTGCAAATTATTTTTGGATAACATTAGATGATCGGATCTATTATGCACTGAAGATGATTCAAACGATTTATTATCCCATCCTCGCTATTATTGGTGTCCCTGGTGAGTCTCTGTATCCAACGTTTAGAATTATAAGCATATTTTACAGATGTAATGTTCTTGTCATGTCAATCTTGGGAAGTCTGAAGCCATTGTCTTCAGTCACTGCCAGAAACTCCATTCCCTATCCACTGTCTGCATTCCTCTCGCTGCCCAATGTCTGCGGCTGAAACAGACTGTTTGCGACCTCTGCATCCAGTTGACACTGAGCTGAGTTCATCTCCATATTCTCTCCATCACCAACCCTGCCTATCACCACCTCTGTAATATGTCCCATCTCCACCTCTGCCTCAGCCCATCTACTGCATAAACCCTCATCTGTGCCTTTGTTAAATCCAGACTTGACTATTACAATTCTATCCTGGTCACCTTCCAATTCTATCCTGGTCACCCTCCCAGTTATTAACCTCCATAAACCACAGCCCATCCAGAAATCTGCTGCCTGTGTTCTAACTCACACCAAATCCCGATCACCCATCACCCCTGTGCTCACTGATCTACATTGTCTTCCGGTCGGCAACACCTTAATTTTAATATTCTCATTCTTGTCTTTGAATCTCTCCATGGCCTCACCACTCCAATTAGCCCTATACCCCTCTCGATTTCACATATTCTTGTAAATCTTATGCCTTTGAAACTTTTTTCAATTCCCTTTTGAAAGTGAATTTCTTTCCCCTCCTTAGCACCTCCGGCTGTGATTTTTACACTAAGGTGCCACTGGTGCCAATGTAACAAAAACCTGGATCTATAAAAACGATGTGAATGGAACCGCCAACCACTTCTCGTGTGGCCAGCACACTCTCCCATTCTGTGTAGGGATCTAGCCTGGGTGTACTGTCATTTGCTGTTAGTCTGAGGAGGGGTTTGGAGTAACGTCAATGTCCCTTTCTAGCAGCTAATATGTACATCTTTGAAACTTGTCCGTGCATGTCCACTGATCACGTGTGTTAGTCACTCACAACTAAGCATACATTCAGCAGCACCAGGAATCCCCTCTAGTATTTTTAAAAGGACCAGGCTTCCTGGTCCTGAATATTGAGGGATATTTGACATTCAAGAAGAATAGGATGCTCGTTAAATGTGGAGGGGTGGCACTATTAATCAAGGATGGTGTTGGGGCATAAGTTCGAGATGACCTCGGTTCAGGAGATCAGAATGTCGAATCGATTTGGGTGGAGGTGAGGAATACCAGGAGAAAGAAGTCCCTAGCAGGAGTGGTCTACAGACCTCCGAACAGTAATCACAATGTAGGACATCGTATACAAGAAGAAATATTGTTTACTTGTGATAGACGTACGGCAATAATCATGGGTGATTTTTATCTACATATAAACTGGAAAAATCAGATTGGGAACAATAGCCCGGATGAAGAGTTCATAGAATGCTTTCGAGGTAGTTTCTTGGAACAGCACGCTCTGGAAACAACCAGAGGTAAGGTTATATTAGACTTCGTATAATGTAATGTGACAGGATTAATTAATGACCTCAGAGTAAAGGCACCTCTCGGTAGCAGCGACCACATTATGACTGAATTTTACATCCAGTTTCAAAGAGAGAAGAGTGGATCTAAGATCAGTATTTTAAACTTGAATAAGGGCAACTATTTGGGCATGAAAGTTGAGCTCGCTGAAGTGAACTGGGTTACTCGTCTTGGAGATAGATCAATAGAGAAGCAGTGGCAGACATTTAAGGGGATATTTCAGGAATACTCCATAATAAGTATATTCCTACTATAAGGTGGAGGACCCACCAGCGGTTTAGTAAGAAATTACGGAAAACATCACACTTAACGAAAAGGCAGATAATTGTGCAAAGATGAGTGGCAGTTCAGATGATTGGTCAGAATATAAAGAACAGCAGACAATGGCTAACGGGTTAATCAGGAGAAAGACATTCGAGTATGATAGGAAGCTAGCTAGAAATGTAAAAATGGATTGCAAGAGTTTCTCCGTGTATTTAAAAAGGAGAAGAGTAAGTAAAAAGAGCGTTGGTCCTCTGGACAGTGAGAATGTGGAGTTAATAGCAGATAAAAAGGGAACAGCGGATGCAATGAACAAATATTTTGTTTCTGTCTTCACTATCGAGGATACAAGAAACATTCCAGTAGGAGCTGTAAATCAGGAGGTGGACGGAAGAGAGAAACTTGGTGAAAATACAATTGCCAGGGAAGCTTTACTGAGCAAACGTATGGAGTTGTGGGCTGAAAAGTCCCCGGGTCCTGATGGGCTTCATCCTAGAGTCTTAAAAGAGGTGGCTAATGAGGTAGTAGTCGTGTTGTTGTCAATTTTTCAAAGTTCACTAATTTTGGAAAGGTTCCATCAGACTGGAAAGTAATAAATATAACCCCTCTATTCAAGAAGAGGGGGATGCAGAAAGCAGGTAACTATCGGCCAGTTAGCTTGACAACTGTCGTGGGGAAGATGTTTGAATCGATCATTAAGGAGGCTTTCGCTGGGCACTTAGAAAAACTCAAGGTAATCGCGAATAGACAGCATTGTTTTGTGAAAGGGAAGTCATCTTTAACCAATTTATTGGAGCTCTTTGAAGGAGTAACATGCGATATGGGTAAAGGGGAGCCCTTTGACATACTGCGCTTGGATTTCCAGAATGCATTAGACAAGGTGCCACATAAAAGGTTATTGTGCAAAGTAGGAGCTCATGGTGTAGTGGGTAACATATTAGCTTGGATCGAAGTTTTATTGGCCAGTTGCCGAAAAGAGGGAGTATGCATGAATGGGTCCTTTTCAGATTGGCAGAATGTGACAAGTTGAGTCCATCATGGGTCTGTGCTGGGGCCTCAACATTTTACAATTTATATGAAAGACCTCGATGAGGGAAGCGATGGCATGTTAGCTAAATTTGCAGATGACTCAAAGATAGGTAGGACAGTATGTTGTGAAGAGTACATAAGGAGGTTGTAGTCCAATATGGATAGGTTGAGTGAGTGGGGAAAAAATCTGTCAGGTGGAGTATAATGTGGGAAAATGTGAAGTTTTTCACTTTGGCAGGATGACTGCAAAATTCCGAGGTGCTGAGGGATCTAGGTTCTGTAGTGCATGAGTCACAAACAGTTCGTAGGTAGGTACAGCAAGTAACAAAGAAGGCTAATGGAATGCTCTCCTTTATTACAAGAGGAATTGAAAATAAAAGTCAGCATGTGATGCTTCAGTTATACAGGACATTGGTGAGACCACATCTCGAATACTGTCTGTAGTTTTGGTCTCCTTATTTAATGGAGGACGTGAATGCTTTGGAGGCGGTTCAGATGTGGTTTACCAGATTGATACCAGGAATGAGCAGGTTGTGTTCTGAGTAAAGGTTGGACGGACGGTCTTGTTTTCACTGGAATTTAGAATAGTGAGGGGAGATTTGACTGAAGTTTAAAAGAACCTGAAAGGCCTTGACATGGTGAATGAGGAAAGGATGTTTCCTCATGTGGGTGAGTCCAGTACTAGGGGGAACTGTTTCGAAATTAGGGGTCGCCGCTTTAGGACAGAGAGGAGGAGAACATTTTTCTCTAGAGGGTTGTGTGACTTTGGAATTCTCTGCCACAGAAGGTGGTGGAGACGGGGTCATTGAATATTTTTAAGGTGGAGATAGATAGATTCTTATCAGGCCAGGGAATGAAAGGTTATCAAGGTTAGATGGGAGTGTGGAATTCGAAACACAAATCGATCAGCTATGATCTGATTGAATGGCGGTGCAGACTCGAGGGGCCGAATGGCCTACGTATGCTCCTAGTTCATATGCGTGTATTTTTTACTCAGCTTGCATGTGAGGTGCTTTTGACTTACTTCTGTTATTGTAAAGTTAGTGGAGGTGCTGTGGATGGTTTTCTGGAGGTTGCGTTGTGAGTTTCTGCAGACATTCATGGAGGACAGAGGACTTATTAACCGAACTCTGGACGAGTTATGGGGACTGTAGTTACATGACCTTCAAATGGAGCAGAGGCTGGAGAGGGGAAACTCTGTAAAGTGGGAGGAGGAGGGGGCTCTGCCCTACCCACCCCGGGTTCTCCAAGAGCAAACAGAGCAATGGTCCCAATATCGAGCCCTGGGGAACACCACTGTATACTCACCTGGAGTCTGACCAACAACCTTTCACCGTTTCTCTCTGTTTACTTTTCATTAGCCAATGTTATATCCACAATATCACTGTCTCTTTAATCCATAGGGTTCAGTTTTCCTAACCTGTCTTTTGAATGTCATTTGATTAATCACCTTTTGAACGTCCATATATATAACTTCAATCACACCACCCTCATCAGCCCTCTCCATTGTTTTATCAAAGAACTCCATCAAGTTTACCTCACCGCCACCTCTCTCCACTCCTCCACTGTTGTTAAATTATCAGACTGCTTATGCAACATCCAGTACTGGATGAGCAGACATTTCCTCCAATAAAATATTGGGAAGAACGAAACCATTGGGCTGGACTCTGTTGGGCTCCTGATGTAGGTCTCCATGGAGCCACACATCGGGATTGCTGGGCCTGATCTTTCCAGCTGTGCAGAGGCTCGTGGCTCCCCGCCCCCTCCCCCCACCCGATCGGCAGCGGTACCCTCCTTTAAATATTTCAATAAACTTAATGTATACATTTCAGTCCAATTCCCTGTGATCTTACTGACAGCCCGGGATCTTCCATGCAGCGGCTGACACTCACACACCTTCATAATAAAAGCAAAATACTGCAGATGCTGGAAATCTGAAATAAAATCCAGAAATGCTGGAACCACTCAGCAGGTCTGGCAGCATCTGTGGAAAGAGAGGCAGAGTTGACGTTTCGGGTCAGTGACCCTTCTTCTCACACACCGTCGCTTTCCCGTCCAGGGAAAGCCAGCACCACAGTGGTGGGGAAGGGGGGGAAAGTAGGATTTTTAGAGTACTAATGGGGTGGGGGGTGGTGGCTGGTGCTTGTGGTGGGCGTGGTCAACTCTGCATTAATAGTGTAGGGGAAGAAGGGGCAAACTCGACAATTTGGACAGTTGTTGGGTTGCGAGGGTACTCGGCAGTTTAAGTCTTTGGCGGGGCTGGTGGGAAGGCAACTAAACAATGTTAGATTTTTGGGGGAAATGGGCAACATTTTATTTGCAGTGCACTGGCGGGGGTGTGTGTACGGGGTTAAACTTTGCACTTTTTGTGGCAGGTCTGGTTGCCCTTTAAAAAGGGCACCAGTGTCTGCACAGAGACAGCTGACAGCACTACTGTTGTCGCTGAGGCCGTCCCTGTTACGTGATTGGGGGTGGAGTGGGCGGCCCGTTCACTGTATTAAAATGAGCCGTCGCCTGCTGCATCACAGTGGCACAGCAGACACAGACTGCACATATGGGCCACCAATGTTTCGCACTCCGCTGGGGAGAATAAAATTCAGACCCTTGTTTTTGCTTCCCGCTCCAATCTCCCTTCCCTAGCCAACAATTCCTTCCTTCTTCCTGGTAACTGTCTGAGATTACTATAGTCTGTTCACAACCTTGGTGTCACATTGGACCACAAAATAGGCTTCTAACCTCATACTGGTGCCATCACCACATTGTAACCTCAAGTCCCTCAGCCTTTCCTCGGAAGACATTCCTTCCATACCAGGCAACATCCTAGTAAATCTCCTCTGCACCTTTTCCAAAGCTTCCACATCCTTCCTATAATGCGGTGACCAGAACTGCACGCAATACTCCAGGTGCGGCCGCACCAGAGTTCTGTACAGCTGCAGCATGACCTCATGGCGCCTAAACTCGATCCCACTACGAATAAAAGCTAACACACCATATGCCTTCTTAACAGCTCTATTAACCTGGGTGGCAACTTTCAGGGATTTATGTACCTGGACACCAAGATCTCTCTGCTCATCTACACTACCAAGAATCTTCCCATTAGCCCAGTATTATGCAATCCTGTTACTCCTTCCGAAGTGAATCACCTCACACTTTTCCGCATTAAACTCCATTTGCCATCTCTCAGCCCAGCTCTGCAGCCTATCTATGTCCCTCTGTAACCTACAACATCCTTCGGCACTATCCACAACTCCACCGACCTTAGTGTCATCCGCAAATTTACTAACCCACCCTTCTACACCCTCATCCAGGTCATTTATAAAAATGACAAACAGCAGTGGCCCCAAAACAGATCCTTGCGGTACACCACTAGAAACTATACTCCAGGATGAACATTTACCATCAACCACCACCCTCTGTCTTCTTTCAGCTAGCTAATTTCTGATCCAAAGCACTAATTCACCTTCAATCCCATACTTCTGTATTTTCTGCAATAGCCTACCGTGGGGAACTTTATCAAACGCCTTACTGAAATCCATATAGACCACATCCACGGCTTCACCCTCATCCACCTGTTTGGTCACCTTGTCAAAAAACTCAATAAGGTTTGTAAGGCACGACCTACCCTTCACAAAACCGTGCTGACTATCTCTAATGAACTTATTATATTCAAGATGATTATAAATCCTATCTCTTATAACCTTTTCCAACATTTTACCCACAACCGAAGTAAGGCTCACAGGTCTGTAATTACCAGGGCTGTCTCTACTCCCCTTCTTGAACAAGGGGACAACAATTGCTAACCTCCAGTCTTCCGGCATGATTCCTGTCGACAATGACGACAGAAAAATCAAGGACAAAGGCTCTGCAATCTCCTCCCTGGCTTTCCAGAGAATCCTACGATAAATCCCATCTGGCCCAGGGGACTTATCTATTTTCACACTTTCCAAAATTGCTAACACCTCCTCCTTGTGAACCTCAATCCCATCTAGCCTAGTAGGCTGTATCTCAGTATTCTCCTCGACAACATTTTCTTTCTCCATCATAAGGTTCAGGCTGACTACATAAAAGGACAAAGGGTAAGAATAATTAACTGAGGGAAGGCCAACTTCAGCGGGGTAAGAATGCAGCTGGGGAAAATAAATTGGAGTCAACGATTGGCAGGAAAACAACAGCTGAACAATGGGCTACCGTCAAAGAAGAGATAGTTTGGACTCAGTCAAGGTATATTCCTTCGAAGGGGAAAGGTAGTGTATACAAATCCAGAGCTCCCTGAATTACAAAAGAGGTGAGTGACGTAGAGATTAAGATGAAGAAGAAAAAGTGTGCTTATGACAGACGCCAGGTGGACAATCCTACTCAGAACCAGGCAGAGTGGAAGCATAAAAGCAAGTAAGAGAAGTAAAATAGAATATGAGAAGAGTCTGGCGGCTAGAATTAAATGGAGTTCCTAAGTTTTCTATCGACGTATAAATAGGTAGCAAAAGGAGGAGTTGCACCAATTAGGGGCAACACAGAGGATTTGCACATGCATGCAGAGGGCATAGTTGAGGTATTAAATGAATACGTTGCATCTGTCTTTACCAAGTGTAACAAAAGTGATTCTTTTTTGTTAAAAAAAAATATTTCTGAAGGCATTTATGGTTCAGCTCAATAAATGTTAGACCGTTTTTTTAAAATTAAAAATTGAACCACCAAGAGGTCACTGAGAGGGAGCTGGACTGGCAACAGAGTTACTGGTTATCACAAGGCTCGGGTTGGAGATGAAGCCGAAACCCTGGTAGCGGGCAGAAAAGTGATAAGTTCTCCTTTGATTAGACAAGCCCCGTTGTCGCAGAGAACACCTGGGATGGACAGAAAAACTGACAAGCTTTCTGGTTGTCGGTCAGTGTGTGTGGTTTTACCTTCAGGAAGGAGATAACTTCAAGTCTGAAGAAAAAGTCAAGAAAGCAGAGAGGACCACAACCCAGCTCATTTTAGAGAAATTCCAGAACAGACCTTGTGAAGTCAACGGAGTTGAGTCATCTTGTTTCCTGTTTGAAGAAAGCCTGCTAAAAATAATTCTCAATGCCGCCTGAAGAGAACTGTTGTCTGGTAACCTGGATGTGTGTGCTCAGAAGTTAGACTGCATGATGTTTTGGAACAACATAACTCATCTGATGTTTCCTTCAAAATGGGCAACTAGTTAACCCAAATGCTTTTTGTTTGTAACAGAGCTCTGAGCGAAAAATCTTTTTTTTTAGATCTTGTTTTCGGTTAACCAGTGTATATGTCTGTGTTTGAGTTTTAAGGGACTAAGGTAAAAAAAAGTAACTTTAAAATTTGGTTCTGGTTGAAAGGGACTTTGAAGTTTGGTTAAGGTGGGAAGGGGAAGTGAAAAATTAATTGTTGAATTTTTAAAAATTTGATCTGTGTGATATTGTTTTACTTCATTTCTAGTTGAGACTTTTTTTATTCGATCCTGGGATGTAGGCATCACTGGCTAGGCCAGCATTTATTACCCATCTCTCCATAACCCTTGAGAAGGTGGTGGTGAACTGCCTTCTTGAATCGCTGCAGTCCATGGGAGGTAGGTTCACTCACAATTGTGTTAGGAATGGACTTCCAGGATTTTGACTCAGCGACAGTGAAGGAATGGCGATATAGTTCCAAGTCAGAATGGTGTATGACTTGGAGGGGAACTTGCAGGTGGTGATCTTCCCATGCATTTGCACCCCTTGTCCTAGATGGTAGTGGTCGCGCGTTTGGAAGGTGCTGTCTAAGGTGCCTTGGTGCATTGCTGCAGTGCATCTTGTAGACGGTACACACTGCTGCCACTGTGCATCGGTGGTGGAGGGAGTCAATGTATGTGGATGGTGTGCCAATCAAATAGGTTGCTTTGTCCTGGATGATGTCGAGCTTCTTGAGTGTTGTTGGAGCTGCAGCCATCCAGGCGAGTGCAGAGTATTCCATCACACTCTTGACTTGTGCCTTATAGATGGTGGATAGGCTTTGGGGAGTCAGGAGGTGAGTTACACGCTGCAGGATTCCTGGTCTTACACCTGCTTCATTTATGATGAACTGTTAATTGTTTAGTTCAGTAAAGTGTGTTCTATTGTGATGAGAATAGTGTATCTGATGGACTGTTTCAGCAAGTGGGAAAATGAGAAACAAATGTTGTGACCTGTGGAGAAGCAGGACTGAATTAACAGTGCACACCTCTCGCCTCGGGTCATAACACAAGGAAGAAGGTACAACACAGGCAATGGTGAAAGAGCAGGTAATTAAGAAACAAGAAGGGTTTAAAATTGATAAAGTGGACATATTAGATAGGCTGTCTAGAGGTAAAGTGAATAAAGCACCAGGGCCAATGAGGTGCATCCAAGGATTATGAGGGAAGTGAGGGTGGAAATCGCAGAGGCACTGGCCATAAATTCTCAATCTTCCTTAGACTAGGGGTGATGCTGTAGGACTGGAGAATTGCAAATATTACATCCCTGTTCAAAAATGGGTGCAAAAATAATCCCAAGAACTCCAGGCCAGTAAATTTAACTGCAGTGGTGGGGAAACCTCTAGTAATAATAATTCGGGACAAATTAATAATCACATGGACAAATTCGGGTTAAGTAAGGAAAACAGCATGGATTCCTGAAGGGCAAATACTATTTAACTAACAGCCTGGAGATTTTGAGAAGGTAACAGAGAGGGTTGATGAGGGCAATGCTATTGATGTGGTGTATTGTATTTACAAAAGACATTTGATACTGTGCCACATAACAGACTTGTGAGAAAACTTATAGTTCATGAATGAAAAGGGACGGTAACAACATGGATACGGCTTTGGCTGAGTGGCAGGAAAGAAAGAATTGTAGTTTGCGGATGTTTTTGGGGGGCTGGAGGAAAGGATGGAAGTCCCCAGGGGTCAGTGTTGGCACCTTGATTTCCCTGATATATATTACAAGAGCGACGTCTCAATTCATTCCATCTTCGCTGCCTCCGGAGAATCCTTGGCATCAGGTGGCAGGACCATATCACCAACGTGTAAGTCCTCGAGGCGCCCAATATCCCCAGCATATACACCCTACCGAGTCAGCAGCGCTTGAAATGGCTTGGCCATGTGAGCCACATGGAAGATGGTCGGATCCCCAATGACACATTGTACAGCGAGCTTGTCACTGGTATCAGACCCACCGGCCGTCCGTGTCGCCGCTTAAAAGACATCTTCAAACGCGAAATGAAGTCCTGTGACATTGACCACAAGTTGTGGGAGTCAATTGCCAGTGATCTCTAGTGCTAGCAGATAGCCATAAAGGCGGGTCTGAAGAATGGCAAGTCGAAGAGACTTAACAGTTGGCAGGAAAAAAGACAGAAGCACAAGGAGAGAGCCAACCATGAAATAGCCTCGACAACCAATTTTATCTGCAGCGCCTGTGGAAGAGCCAATTCACTCTAGAATTGGCCTTTATAGCCACTCCAGGTGCGGCTCCACAAACCACTGACCACCTCCAGGCGCTTATACATTTTCTCTCGAGACAAGGAGGCCAAAGAAGGTAACTGACCTAGACCGTGGTGTTCAGGGCACAATTTCAGAGTTTGCAGATGATACGAAACGTGGAAGCATTGTGAACTGTGAGGAGGATGGTGTTGAATTTCAAAAGTACTTAGACAACTTGGTGGAATGGGCAGGCAGGTGGCAGATGAATTTCAATGCAGAGAAATATGAAGTGATTCATTTTGGTAGGAAGAATATTGAGATAATGTAAAATAAAGGGCACCGTTCTAAAGGAGCAGAGAGACCGAGGTGTATATGTGCATAAGTCATTGATGTTGGCAGGAGAGGTTGAGAGAGCATTTAATATAGCATACAGTATCCTGGGCTTTATTAACAGGGACATTCAGTACAAGAGCAAGGAAGTTATTTTGAACTTATAAAAACACTGATTCAGCCTCAGCTGAAGTATTCTGTCCAATTCTGGGCACCACACTTTAGGAAGATTGTGAGGGCATTGGAGAGAGTGCAGAAAGGATCCATGAGAATGCTTCCAGGCATAAGGAATTTCAGTTATGAAGATAGACAGGAGAAGTTAGGATCATTTTCCTTGGAGAAGAGAAGGCTGAGTTGATTTGATAGAGTTGTTCAAAACCATGAGGGGTCTGGACAGAGGAGATAGAGAGAAACTGTTTCCACTCATGAAATGAATCAAGAACGAGAGGGCACAGATTGAAATTAATGGGTAAGAGAGGCAGAAGTGACATGAGGCAATACTTTTTCACGCAAGGAATGGCTAAGGACTGGAGTGTACTGCCTGAGAATGTGATGGAGACAGGTTCAATTGAAGCATTCAAAATGCAATTAGACTGTTATCTGAAAATGAAGAATGTGCAGGGTTATGGGGAGAAGGCGGGGAATGGCACGAGGTTAATTGCTCTTTCGGAGAGCCGATGTGTACATGATACACTGAATAGCCTCCTTCTGTGCTGTAACAATTATGTGATTCCCTGATTCATGCATTTGTTACCTCTGTGCATAACTATTTCAACTCACTCCTGGCTGATCTCCCACATTCTACTCTCTGTGAACTTGAGGTCATCCAAAACTCTGCTGCCCATGTCCTAGCTCACACCAAGTTTTCTTCCTCCATCACTGACCGACATGGCTCCCAGTCAAGCAATGTCTTGATTTTAAAATTCTCATCCTCATTTTCAATACCTCCATAGAACAAAGAACAACGAACAAAGAAAATTACAGCACAGGAACAGGCCCTTCGGCCCACCAAGCCTGCGCCGATCCAGATCCTCTATCTAAACATGTCGCCTATTTTCTAAGGGTCCGTATCTCTTTACTTGCTGCCCATTCATGTATCTGTCTAGATACATCTTAAAAGACCCTATCGTGCCCGAGTCTACCACCTCTGCTGGCAACGCATTCCAGGCACCCACCACCCTCTGCGTAAAGAACGTTCTACGCATATCCCCCCTAAACATTTCCCCTCTCACTCTGAACTCGTGACCCCTAGTAATTGAATCCCCCACTCTGGGAAAAAGCTTCTTGCTATCCACCCTGTCTATTCCTCTCATGATTTTGTACACCTCAATCAGGTCCCCCCTCAACCTCCGTCTTTCTCATGAGAATAATCCTAATCTGCTCAACCTCTCTTCATAGCCAGCGCCCTCCATACCAAGCAACATCCTGGTGAACCTCCTCTGCACCCTCTCCAAAGCATCTGCAGCCTTTTGGTAATGTGGCGACCAGAACTGCACGCAGTATTCCAAATGTGGCCGAACCAAAGTCTTATACAACTGTAACATGACCTGCCAACCCTTGTACTCAATACCCCGTCCGATGAAGGAAAGCATGCCAATTGCCTTCTTGACCACTCTATTGACCTGCGTTGCCACCTTCAGGGAACAATGGACCTGAACACCCAAATCTCGCTGTACATCCATTTCCCCCAGGACTTTTCCATTTACTGTATAGTTCACTCTTGAATTGGATCTTCCAAAATGCATCACCTCGCATTTGCCCTGATTGAACTCCATCTGCCATTTAACTGCCCAACTCTCCAATCTATCTATGTTCTGCTGTTTTCTCTGACAGTCCCCTTCACTATCTGCTACTCCACCAATCTTAGTGTCGTCTGCTACTCAGACCACCTATACTTTCCTCCAAATCATTTATGTATATCACAAACAACAGTGGTCCCAGCACGGAACCCTGTGGAACACCACTGGTCACACGTCTCCATTTTGAGAAACTCCCTTCCACTGCTACTCACTGTCTCCTGTTGCCCAGCCAGTTCTTTATCCATCTAGCTAGTACACCCTGGACCCCATGCGCCTTCACTTGCTCCATCAGCCTACCATGGGGAACCTTATCAAACGCCTTACTGAAGTCCATGTATATGACATCTACAGCCCTTCCCTCATCAATCAACTTTGTCACTTCCTCAAAGAATTCTATTAAGTTGGTAAGACATGACCTTCCCTGCAGAAAACCATGTTGCCTATCACTGATAAGCCCATTTTCTTCCAAATGGGAATAGATCCTATCCATCAGTATCTTCTCCAGCAGCTTCCCTACCACTGACGTCAGGCTCACCGGTCTATAATTACCTGGATTATCCCTGCTACCCTTCTTAAACAAGGGGACAACATTAGCAATTCTCCAGTCCTCCGGGACATCACCCGTGTTTAAGGATGCTGCAAAGATACCTGTTAAGGCCCCAGCTATTTCCTCTCTTGCTTCCCTCAGTAACCTGGGATTGATCCCATCCGGACCTGGGGACTTGTCCACCTTAATGCCTTTTAGAATACCCAACACTTCCTCCCTCCTTATGCCGACTTGACCTAGAGTAATCAAACATCTGTCCCTAACCTCAACATCCGTCATGTCCCTCTCCTCGGTGAATACCGATGCAAATTACTCGTTTAGAATCTCACCCATTTTCTCTGACTCCACGCATAACTTTCCTCCTTTGTCCTTCAGTTGGCCAATCCTTTCTCTAGTTACCCTCTTTCTCCTTATATATGCTCCCTATCTCTGTAATATCCTCCAGCTCCACAATCCGCCAAGATATCTGTGCATCTCTAATTCTGACCTCTTGTGCATCCCTCATTTTCATCACTCCACCACTATTATCTGCACCTTCAGCTAATGAGGCTCCAAGTTCTGGAATACCCTCCCTTCACCTCTCCGCCTATCCACCTCACTTTCATCCTTTAACACGCCTGTTAAAACCTACTTCTTTGACCATGCTTTAAACTAGTATCTCATTTTCGGGAAGCACCTTGGGACATTTCATTATGTTAAAGGCTCTGTATAAATATAAATTGTTGTTGAAGTTTGCCAAACATGATTTGTTATTACCAGACCCCTGCTGCTTCTTGTTTGTTATCGTATGTTTTTCAAAGAAACGAATATATTTCTCCTGGGTTGTGACCCCATGAAATTTCCCCAGTAGTGATGCGTGTCTGACTGCTCAGTAATTACAGGGTTTACTCTCTCTCTCCTTTTCTAAACAGGGTGTAACAATTACAGTGCTCCAGTCCTCTGTCATCGCTCCCATATCCAAGGAGGATTGAAAGATTCTGGCCAGTGCCTCTACTATTTTCACCATTCCTTCCCTCAGTAACCCTCACGCATCCTGTCCAGAGTATATTTTCTGCTTTATTGTGGTATGCAAGGTGTCGGAGTGAAAGAGGTTAACGGAATCTATTTGCTGAGAGACTGTAATTAATGTCAGTCTCTATGGAACCTAATTATTTCACTGGAGCTGCTCCATCTTCTAATAGTAAGGGACTCTTTTCAATGTGTTTTCACATAGTGTGAGTGGGAGCATCATCCCTGGCACTAATAGGGACCAGCGTCTCCAGAGAGAGGGGGAGGATAGATCAGAATCTGAGGACAATAGATTGGAATCTGACAACAATGGGTCAGAATCTGAGAACAATAGATTGTAATGTTACAAAAATGGGCAGGGGGTTATCCTGGGATCTTGACACTCTTTCTGCATATTATGAACGGCTACCACTAGCATCTAGCATCTATTACGCAGTGAAGATTATTCAATACATTTACTATCTAATCCTTGCTATTGTTGGTGTACCTGGTAAGTCTCTATATCCAGCTCTTCATTCTATAAACCATGTTAAACTGCATTACTGTACTTCTCATTTACTCTGCCCTTGCTGATTTTGGTATCCCTCCAGCTATTATCTTTATATAACCATTGCTAACCGCATTATGGTTTGTGTAATTTAATCTCTCATCTTTGCTTCTGTTGTTGCCCTGGTAAGACTTTAGTTCCAGCCATGAGATATGTAAACCTTGCTTCACTGAAATACTGATTTGGAATTTATTTATTTTTTTGAAGACTGAAGCTAGTGTCATTGGTCTCCATAAGAAACTTCATACCCTATTTGTGAACCACTTACCTTTCACTGGCCAGTGTCTGAGACTGAACAAGACAGTCTACAGCCTCTGTAGTAATGTAAACCTGAGCGGATTTGACCTCCATATTCTCTCCATCAACAAACATGCCCACTACCACCTCTGCAATACCTGCCGTCTCCACCTCGGCCTCAGCCCATCTGCTGCATAAACTCTCATCTGTGCCTTTGTTAAATCTACACGTGACTATTCCAGTTCTATCATGGTCACCTTCCCAGTTATAAACCTCCTTAAACCACAGCCCAGCCTGCGCCGGTCTTGCAGTGAACATCAACGTCAGCTCGAGGAACAACACCTCATTGTCCGATTAGGCATTCTACAGACTTCCAGACTGAACATTGAGTTCAATAATTTCAGATCAAGACTGGCTCTTTTAATTATGTTGCTTTATCATTTTTTTTTGCCATGCCCTGGCCTTAAACTGGATTTTTTTATGTTGCTGCTTTTGGCTTGGGCTGTTCATTATTTTGTCATTTAACACCTTCGCTGCACTAACGCTTTCTCTTTCACCACACCACAAGCACACTCTCTTTGCCTTTGCCCCATGACCTCCTTGTCTGTTAATCTCTATGACCCTCTGTCCTTTCAACACCTCTTTTTTCTCTTTTGCCCCACCCTTGCTTTATTTCCTTAAAACCTGACCTTTCTAACTTTTGCCAATTCTAATGAAAGGTCACAGGCCTGAAGCGTTAACTCTGCTTCACGCTCCACAGATGCTTCCAGACCTGCTGAGTCTTTCCAGCACTTTTTGTTTTCATTTAAGACTTGTAGTGGAGTTCCCCAGGGATCAATGTTGGGATCGTTTCTCTTCCTGACAAATATTAATGACATGGACCTTGGTGCACAGGGCACAATTTCAAAGTTTGCAGATGATGCAAAACTTGGAAGCATTGTGAACTGTGAGGAGGATAGTGTAGAAATTCAAATGGACATAGACAAGTTGGTGGAATGGACAGACAGGTGGCAGATGAAGTTCAATGTGGAGAAATGTGATGTGATTCATTTCGATAGGAAGAACATGGAGAGGCAATATAGAATAAATTGTACAACTCTAAAGGGTGTGCAGGAGCAGAGGACCTGGGTGTATATGTGCATAGGTCATTGAAGTTGGCAGGAGAGGTTGAGAGCAGTTACTAAACCAGACAGTATCCTGCGCTTTATTCACAGCAGCATGGAATGCAAAAGCAAAGAGGTTATTTTGAACTTGTATGAGACACTAGTTCGGCCTCAGTTGCAGTATTACGTCTAGTTCTGGGCACCATACTTTAGGTAACGTGAAGACATTGGGGAGTGTACATAAACATTCACAAGAATGGTTCCAGAGATGAAGAATATCAGTTATGAAGAGAGACTGGAGAACTGGGAACATTTTCCTGAGAGAAGAGAAGGCTGAGAGGAGATTAGAAAAAAAGGTATTCACAATTATGAGGTGTCTGGACAGAGTGGATAGGGAAATGCCGTCCCCATTCCTGAAAGGTTCTAAAACGAGAGGGCAAAGAATAAAAGTTATTGGTAAAAGAAGCAGAAGTGACATGAGGAAAACTTTTTCACACAGCGAGTGCTTAAAATCTGGAATGTGCTGCCTGAGAGTGTGGTGGAGGCAGATTCAATCGAGGCATTCAGGAAGAAATTGGATAGCTGTCTGAAAAGGAAAATTGTACAGAGTTACAGGGAGAAGGCAGGGAAGCGGTACTAGATGAATTGCTCTTTTGGACAGCCAGTGCAGACACGATGGACTGAATGGCCGCCTGTAACAATTCTGTGATTCTGTGACAGTTGACCACAAAATGAGCTTCCACCGTTATATTCGTGCCATCACTATCACCACCTATTTCCACTTCAATAACATCGCCTGATTTCACCCCTGTCTTAACTCATCTGCTGCTGAAGTTCTCAGTCATGCTTTCATTACCTGTAGACTGGACTATTCGAACTCATTCTCCCACATTCTACTATCTGTAACCTTGAGGTCAACTAAAACTCTGCTGCCTGTGCCTTAACTCACAGAAAGTCTCATTCCCCGATCACTGACCGACATCAGCTCACAGTCAAGCAATGACTTGATTTTAAAATTCTCATTCTTGTTTTCCAATCCCTCCATTGCCTCACCCCTCACTAACTCTGGAATCCCCTCCAGCCCCACAAACCTCTGCGATATCTCTGCTCCTCTAATTCTGGCCTCTTGTGCATCCCTGATTTTAATTACTCCACCATTGTGGCCACACCTTCAGTTGCCTCGGCCCAAAGCTCTGGAATACGCGCCCTGCGCAGCTCCATCTCTTCATCTCTCCACCTCGCTTTTATCCTTTAAGACACTCCTTTAAAACTTGCCTCTTTGACCAAACATTTGGTCACCTAACATAATATCTCCCTTGGTGGTTCAGTGTTATACTTTGTTTCATAATGCTGCTGTGAAGTACCTTGGGATAAGTTCTTGCTGAACTTTGCCAGACATGAATTGTCATTAGCATATCCATGTGGTTTGAAATTTATTATGCTATGCTTTTCCAAGCAAATAATATTTCTGTCCTGGGTTGTGAAATTTCACCACCACTGACGTCAGATTGACTGGACAGTACAGGGTTTACCACATCTCTCCTTTTTGTAAACTAGGTGTATAATTTGCAGCCCTCCAGTGCTCTGTCATCACTCCTATATCCAGAGAGAACTGATAGATTCTGTGCAGTGCTTCTTCCATTTGCACCATTCCTTCTCTCACCAACCCTCAGAATTCCCATCCAGACCGGGTAAATGTTCTAGTTTATTGTGATACAAAAAGTGTTGGATTGAAAGGGGTTAACTGAACCTGTTTGTTCAGTGACGGCAATTAATGTCAGGCTCCATGGACCCTAATTGTGTCACTGGAAGATTTCCCTCTTCTATTAATAAGGGGCTCCTTTCAATGTGTTATCACATAGTGTCAGTGGGAGTATCACATCACTCCCGGCACTAACAGGGATCAGCGGCTCCGGAGAGAGGGAGAGGAAAGATCAGAATCAGAGGACAATAGATTGGAATGTTATAACAATGAACAGGAGTTTCATCTGGGAGTTTAACTTTCTTTCTGCAGATTATGATCAGTTCTCATTAAACAGTCGGATCTATTACTCACTGAGGAATATTCAATACATTAACTACCCCTTCCTGGCTATTATTGGTGTCCCTAGTAAGTCTCTGTATCTAGCTATTAATTCTATAAACCATGTTTAACTGCATTACCATTCTTGTCATTTCCGCTGCCCTCCTTGCTGCTGTTGTTATTCCTGGCAAATTTCAGTCTCCAGATATTAGCTCTATAAACCATTGCTATGTGCATTAGAGTGCTTGTAATTTACTCTCCCATCTTTGCTGTCTCTGGTAAGTCTCTATTTCCCGCTATGAGATCTGTAAAATTTGTTTCACTGAAATAATGTTCTTGCTATTTAAATTTGGGAAGAGTGCAGTTGTCATCGGTCTCCATAAGAAATTCCATCCACTTTCCATGAACCACGATCTCCTCATTGCCAAATATCTGAGGCTGAACCAGACAGTTTGCAACCTCTGTGTTCTATTTAAATCTGAGCTGAGTTCATCTCCATATTCTCACCAACCCTGCCTACTATCACCTCTGTACTAACACACATCTCCACCTCTGCCTCAGCCTATCTGCTGCATAAACATTCATCTGTGCCTTTGTTAAATACACACTTGACTATTCCAATTCTATCCTGGTCACTCTCCCATTTATAAACCTCCATAAACCACAGCCCATCCAGAACTCTGCTGCCTGTATTCTAACTCACACCAATCCCAATCACCCATCACCCTTGTGCTCACTGACTTACATTGACTCCCAGTCTGGCAGCACCTTAATTTTATTATTCTCATTCATGTGTTTGAATCCCTCCATGGCCTCACCCCTCCAGTTAGTCCCATTCCCCTGACTGTTCCCATATTCCTTTTGGCCTTCTAGTATTTCCTTCAATTAGCTTTAAAAATAAACGTCACCCCCTCTTTATTCTACCACTGACCACGATTTTCAGCTCCACAGCTCCACAGGGCCCAACGTCATGGACGCTTGGATCCATAAAATGGTACGAGCTGAGCTGCCAGTCACTTCCAGTGCTCCATGCTGGACAGGGATTTAGCGCTGGACAAGGATTTATCCCGGGTTTTTCAAGCATGTGCTGGTAGTGTGAGGAAGGGTCTGAATATGGTGCCAATCAGCCATTGCAGCAGCTTTGATGTGTGTCTTTGAAACTTGGCCTGTGCATGTCCACTGACCACCTGTGTTAGTCATTCTCAGCTGAACATATATTCAGCAGCACGAGGAGCCCCTCTAGTGTTATTTAAAAGGACCAGACATCCAACTTACAGGTGAGGGGCTTTTGACTTACTTTTGCTATTGTAAAGTTAGTGGAGGTGCTGTGGATGGTTTGCTGGAGGTTGTGTTGTGAGCTGCTGCAGACATTCGGGGAGGACAGAGGATTTGGTAACCCAACTGTGGACAAGGTATGGGGACTGTAGTTGCAGTATCTCTGGGTCTGTAACATGACCAACAAATGGAGCAGAAGATGTTGAGACGGGGCGCTCTCTAAAGAGGGAGGAGGAAGGGGCTTTACCCTACCCACCCTGGGTTTTCCAAGAGCACTTTCCCTACCTTACCTGCCCCAGGAGCAGTGTGTGAGGTGACTCTGATTCAAAAAGGAGTTAGTCACAGAGCGGTGTCACCTCCTGCAACACATGGAGCCTCACATCAGAGTGAGGACGGAGCTGTCAGTGGACGTTAAGATCACAGTTTCATTGAAACTCTATGTATTTGGATATTTCCAGGCAGGAGCAGGAGACATATCCAGTGTAGAGTAGTAGAGATTGATGGAGTCATAGCGTCATTTACGACACAAAAGGAGGCCATTCGGTCCATCCTTTCCGGTTCTATGTGGAACAATCCAGTCAGTCTCAATCCCCTGCTCAATCCCCGTAGCCCTGTAAGTGCATTTCCTTCAGGTTCCACCCAGTTTCCTTTTGAAGTCATTGATTGCCTCGGCTTCCACCACTCTCATGGGCAGTGAGTTCCAGATCGTTACCATCCACTGTGTTAAAAAGTTCTTCCTCATATTCCACCTGCATCTCTTATCCAAAATGTTCCATCTGTGACCCCTAGTCCGTGTTTCATCACGGGAACAGCTTTTCCTTCAATATCTTATCTAAGCTTATAATAATCGTGTACACCTCTATCAAATCTATCTCAATCCCCATTGCTCCAGGGACAACAAATCCAGCTTCTCCAAACTAACCTTGTAACTAAACCCCCTATCCCTGAAACCATTCTGGTAAATCTCCACTGCACTCTCTCAAGGACCTTTACATCCTTCCTAAAGTGTGGTGATTAGAACTGGACAGAGCTCTCTAGTTCGAGTCTAACCACAGCATTACAACGTTTCAGCATAGCATCTATAACAGCATACCTGGCACAAAAGAAAAACAACGGGAAAGGTAGCCAAATTATGGTTTGCAAGGGAAATTAGAGATAACATTAGATCCAAGGAAGAGGCAGACAAATTCTCCAGGGAAAAAAAATACAACAGACCTGAGGATTGGGAGCAGTTTTGAATTCAGCAAAGGAGGACATAGGGATTGACTAAGGAGCAGCAAATAGAGTACGAGAGTAAGCTTGTGGGGGCTTAAAAACTGACTGTAAAAGTTTCTATAGGTATGTGAAGAGAAAACAATTGGTGAAGACAAATGTAGGTCCCTTACACTCAGAAACAGGGGAATGTATTATGCGGAACAAAGAAATGGCTGACCATCTAAGTGCATACTTTGATTCTGTCTTCACAAAGGAGGACACAAATATCATACCAGAAATGTTGGGGAACACAGGGTTTAGTGAGAGATAGGAAGTTAAATAAATCAGTATTAGTAGAGAAATGGTGTTGGGCCTGATAATCTTAATCCAAGAATAATTCAGGAAGTGACCCTAGAAATAGTGGATGCACTGGTGGACATCTTCCTAGATTCCATGGACTCTGGAACAGTTCCTACAGATTGGACGGTAGCTCATGTAACTCCACTATTTAAAAAGGGATATATAGAGAAAACAGAGAATTATAGACCAATGAGCCTGACGTCGAAAGTGGGGAAAATCCTGGAGCCTTTATCAGAGATTTTATAGCAGAGCACTTGGAGAACAGTGGTAGAATTGG
This sequence comes from Heterodontus francisci, assembly GCF_036365525.1. Classification (NCBI taxonomy): domain Eukaryota; kingdom Metazoa; phylum Chordata; class Chondrichthyes; order Heterodontiformes; family Heterodontidae; genus Heterodontus; species Heterodontus francisci. The sequence continues at coordinate 849,519 of NW_027141699.1, forward strand.
ACAAAGTCATCATGAATTTACGAAAATGAAATCATGCTTGTCAAATCTACTAGAATTCTTCGATGATGTAACTAGTAAAGTTGATGAGGGGGAGCCAGTGGATATGGTTTATTTGGACTTTCAGAACGCTTTTGACAAAGTACCATATAAGAGATTAGCGTGTAAAATTAAAGCACATGGGATTGGGGGTAGTTTATTGTGATGGATAGAAAATTGGGTGCCAGACAGGAAACAAAGAGTAGGAACAAATGGGTCATTTTCTGAATGGCAGAACGTGAACAGTGGGTACCACAGGGATCGGTGTTAGGACCCCAGCTACGCACAATATATATTCATGATTTAGATGAGGGACCTAAATATAATATCTCGAAATTTTCAGATGACATAAAATTGGGTGGGATGGTGAGTTGTCAGGAGGAACCATAGAGGCTTCAATGTGATTTGGGCAAGTTGAGTGAGTGGGCAAATGCATGGAAGATGCAGTATAATTGTGGGCAAATGTGAGGTTATCCACTTTGGTAGCAAAATCAGGAAGGCAGATTATTATCAGAACTGGTATAAACTGAGAGAAGAGAATTATTGATGTTCTAGTACACGAGTTGCTGAAGGTAAACATGCGGGTGCAACAGGCGGTAAAAAGGCAAATGGTATGCTGGCCTTTATAACGAGAGGATTCGTGTACAGGAGCAGGGATGTCTTGCTGCAATTATACAGAGCCTTGGTGAGGTCACATCTGGAATATTGTGTTCAGTTCTGGTCTCCATATATGAGGAAGAAGGTTCTTGCAATAGAGGGAGTGCAGCGAAGGTTTACCAGACTCATTCCTGGAATGGCGGGACTGATGTATGAGGAGAAGCTGAGTCGGGTAGGATTATATTCGCTGGGGCTCAGAAGAGTGAGGGAGGGATCTCATAGAAACCTGCAGAATTTTAATCAGTCTGGATAGACTAGATGCAGGAAGGATGTTCCCGATGTTGGGATGTCCAGAACCAGGGGTAACAGTCTAAGGATAAGGGGTAAACCTTTCAGGACTGAGATGAGGAGAAATTTCTTAACTCAGAGTGTGGTGAGCCTATGGAATTCGCTACCACAGGGAGCAGGTGAGGCCAAAACATTGTATGTTTTTAAGAATGAGTTAGATATAGCTCTTGGTTCTAAAGGGATCAACGGATATGTGGGGAAAAGCTTACTGAGTTGGATGATCAGCGATGATCATAACGAATGGTGCAGCAGGCTCGAAGGACCGAATGGCCTACTTCTGCTCCTATTTTCTATGTTTCTCTGCTTTTGTATCCTTGCCTCCAAGATCTGATATGTTTTGCTAAACACTCTCCTAATATGTCCTGCCACCTGCAATGATAAATGCATATGGAGCCCCAGGTCCCTCTGCTCCTGCACAATGTTCAGAACTGTGTCATTAAGTCTATATTGCCTTCCTATTCCTTCTGGCATAAGGCATCACCTCACACTCCTCTGTACTAAATTCCACCTGCCATTTCTCTGTTAATTCTGCTGGATTGTCGATATCCTGTTGCAGGCAGTTTGTCTCATCCTCAGTGTTTGCCACGCGTCCAAGTTCGGTGTCCTTGGCAAGCCTTGAAATTCTGCTCTGTATTCCAAGATCCAAGTCATTTATGTATAGCAAAAAAAAGTGGTCCGAGCACTGACCCTTGGGGAACATCACTGCCTACCATCCTCCAGTCTGAAAAACAGCCATTTAACACTACTCAACCTTTTCTTTCCATCAATCAATATTTGATCCAATTGGATGCTAATCCATGTGATTCAATTTTGTTATCCAACATTTTAGAACATAGAACATAGAACAGTACAGCACAGTACAGGCCCTTAGGCCCACGATGTAGTGCCGAATCTTTAACCTACTCTAAGATCAAACTACCTACACACCCTTCATTCTACTATCATCCATGTACCTATCCAAGTGTCGCTTAAATGTCCCTAATGTATCTGCTTCTACTACCGCCGTTGGCAGTGCTTTCCACGCACCCACCACTCTCTGTGTAAAGAACCTACCTCTGACATCTCCCCGAAACCTTCCTCCAATCATCTTAAAATTATACCCCCTGGTGACAGCCCTTTCTGCCCTGGGAAAATGTCTCTGGCTATCCAATCTATCTATGCCTCTCATCATCTTGTACCCCTCTGTCAAGTTACCTCTCATCCTTCTTCGTTCCAATGAGAAAAGACCGAGCACCCTCAACCTTTCTTCGTAAGACATGCCCTCCAGTCCAGGCAGCATCCTGGTAAATCTCCTCTGCACCCTCTCCAAAGCTTCCACATCCTTTTGTGTGGTACTTCATCAAACGCTTTCTTAAAATCCATGTAGACCATCCACCACATTCTTTTCATCAACCTGCTCTGTTACTTCATCAAAATAAATTCAATTAGTTCACGAAAGCATGATCTGCTTTTTAAAAATCCGTGCGGACAACCCTTAATTAACTCAAACATCTCCTAGTGTGTGTTGATTTTTTTCCCGCTGATTTAGTTTCTAAAACCTTCCTCACCACTGATGTTAAACTAACTGACCAGTAGTTGCGAGGCCTGTGTGTTGTCCATTCCCATTGATAATTCTGGGAGGTGAGGGTGATCATCTATGTCATCGTTTTTTCGCTCAACAGGGAGAAGCAGAATGAGAGATCCCGTGGCTTTGTCAGGATAGCGGGAATCCTGATGGTGTTGGTGTCTCTGCGGGGGCCCCATGTCAATGGGGAGAGGTACAGGAACTGAAAGAACTCTCACTCCATTAATGTACAGTTGGTGTGTGAGCATGCCCAGTACATCATGTTGGTGAATGTTCACTACCCTGTCAGCAGCCACCATACCGTCATTCTGAAGCAGTCAGCCATTCTCAACACTTAGGGCTTCCATACAGAACCAGCATGTGGCTCCTCGGAGGCAAAGAAAAAAACCGTCTAGACACAGCTCATGTTTCTACATCCCCAAACCACCTACCACCGCCACCCAACCTCCCACAATTAACATGTGTATAATGTGAGCAATGGAGTCACCAGGAACATGGTGGGACAGACCATCGGTGTGATGAAGCACTGCTTCCAATGTCTGAACCGCACGGGGAGAGCCCTTCAGTACACACTGGAGCAGGTGTCCAAGTTCATGGTGTTCTGCTGCACCCTTCATATCATCACTTTCATGAGGACACAGGCATTGGCACCAGGAATCCGGAGGACACCTCAGGAGGAGGAGGAGGACGCAGGGAGGATATTTCCTGGACGCCTTCGAACTAGACAGGCTGTCGGAGAGTCCCTGCTAAGATTTTGTTTCCCATAGGACAACTTTCCTTTCCCACCATGGATCCCCCATTCTCCACCATTTCACCCATCTGAGATGCCCCATCACAGTGTCCCCTTGGTCACCATCCTGTAATAAAAACCACCAACATAAACCTTTTCAGTAACATCTTTATCCAACAACACATCCAATTATACAAAAGGAAAATGGAACTATTCACCCTTGTATATTCCCTTAGTCTCTGTCTTGTGCGTTCCCTCGACTTGCCTCGTGCTCCCCAGTGTTTCCCTAGTGACTGCAGCATGGCTGGTGGAAGACTGCTGACTTTCATTCGGGGAGACTGCAGATGACCTTGCAGGACGTCCTCGAGCAGCTCTGGGCCTTGAGGGCTTCGATTCAAACTGTACCACCTCGACATAGGCAGCAGCCCAGTAATGTTCTGATCTGAGTCCTGTGTATTATAACACGTTTGTGACCTCGCTGTCCGGGAGCTGCCACATGCACTATCCTTTCCCCCTGCCCTGGCTGCAGTTCGTGCGTTTTCCATGAATCAGCATGTGCAGATTCCGACTCTATACCAGCCTCTAAGGCACACACAGTGGAAGTATTTGAGCTGGAGGCTGTGAGTATCAGACTAAGTAATGGGGCTTCACCATCAGTCCTGTGCTGATGCTCTCTCTCTGTCTCCTGGAGCTGCTGTGACTGGGAAGCTGGCAGTTGTGGGGTACCATTGGGAAGTGTAAAATCAGAACGGTCGTATTGGGATGAGAGATTGTGGGTGGGTTGGAAAGCAGGAGGTCCATGATCCCGCCATCTGCAGCTTGTACATCATCCCAGACAGCAGGATGTAGGGGGAGGTGGGAGTTAAGAAGGGGCATAAGGCAGGAACATAGCATCATCCTGAATGCTCTCGGCGATGCCGGATGCCACGGGCTCTGTCACAGCCGGTCCCATGATGTGAAAAACCATCTCCTCCCTCAAGCTCAGGGGATGAAGGTATGCCTGGCACTCGCCGGTTCACTTGCTGCTCCCTGTGATTATGGGTCACCTTGTCCTGTAAGAAAGAAGGCAGAATATTAATGATTGTGTTACACTGTGTTTTGATGATATGCCTGCCATAGCTGAAAAGCTGGAGGTAATTGGAGGCAGTGAGAGGTGGGTGTGAGGCTGCTCTCAGTACAAGGTGTGTGAGGGTGAGGTGGAGTATGTGAATGTTAGGTGTGCGTCCTGAGTGTTAGGGACTGCTGATGGGTGAGTGATGGGGGTGTGGTGCATTGAGCAGTGTGAGAGGTTGGTGATGTTGGGTGTAGGAGATGCCATTTGGAGATTAATACAATGACATTGACCACCCGTATGAGCTCATTAAACTTCTTCTGGCTCTGCTGCCAGATTCTCGTGGCGAGAATTCTTGTATTGACCTCCCTGACCACCTTCACCGATTCCCTTCGGAGGACGTTCCTTGAGAGTCTCCACCCCACCACACGGAAACAGAGCCACTCTCCTCCTGTCACCCTTCGGAACTAAGACATCCATCCCCACATCCGTGAACCGCAGAACCCTCTGTTGCAGTGTGCTATTTACCTTGTCTCCAATTGCAGAATTTACAGTGAGCAGCAGCAGTCTCCAGTGAATCAGTGCATCTTCTCTTTAAGAGGGACAGACTGCGTTTAAAAGCTGAACCTGGCTGAAACATGTGTCAGCCTCACACACCTTTCGGGCCCTGTTAAGCATCCAGACAGACAGCAGCGCGGGTTACCCGGGGTGGTACGTAGAATTCATGGAAATGAGGAGGCAGCAGGAAGTGTGTTTGTCACCTGCCTCAACAGGAACGGGCACGGGCAGATCATGATCCCTCTGCCCAAAAACACGACGTACTCTCTATTTCTATTTGCTGTTCTCTTTTTCACACTTTCTCACTCTCTGTCTTTCTCTCTCTCTTCACTCACTTTCTCTTGCTCATAAAATAAGAGATTGATGCAGCACAGAAGAAGGCTATTCGGCCCTTTGTGTCAGTGCTGTCTCTTCGAAAGAGCCATCTAATTAGTTCCTCTTTCCTCCTCTTTCCCCAGACTCCTGTTTTTCTTTTCCTTTTCAAGTATTTGCTAAATTGCCTTTTGAATGATATTATTGAATCTGCTTCCACCATGTTTTCAGCCAGTGAATTCCAGATCCCAACAACTCGCTGTGGAAGAAACTTCTCCTCATTTCA